>NC_058340.1:49971816-50274846 GCF_905475395.1 Chrysoperla carnea | reverse complement strand
TGTTATAGAGGTATTTGTTTTTGATATTATGAAGTCTTTTGATGGAAAGCAATTTCTTTATTGTTTCCATGTATGACTGTGATAAAATAGGTATTTGTTTTCACTTGAAAATTATTTTATATTATCAACATTAAATTGTAACTAACTTATAACTAGAGAGAAGAGTAAGTAAGGCTTGCGAAACATCAACTACCTTTTGCTCTGAAGTTTTAAAAAAGGCCTACTTCTAACAGAATTATTTTTACTTGTAGACCACTTCACAATCCAAAGTATAATCCCGATTAATTAAGAATTGTCTTGTTTGACATGTAAAAATGCTTAAACTTTTTCGATTCGCTGGATAATTTCAGCTTGATAATCAATTATTGGAACGCAGTAGTTAGTTTGTAACTACTAAAGTAACCTTTTGGGTCCTAGAAAATTCAGTAGTCTCAACTAAAGTACCAATGAAATTTTTCCTTAGACATCAAAGAGATATCCGTACAACACACCCTCAATCATTGGCGTTCTAGTTTCTAGCCCCGTTCCTTATTTGTTATATAATAAAGTCTACTCGTAACAAGAATGAAAGAATTCTGGTTTTTATAGCCCTAAAGAGGGTTAAATAAACGGGCGATAATCCGACCTTCGAACTGGTTTCGGCTTCACTCGCTTTGCCCGCAATATTGTGTAAAATCGCTATGAGTATCGACATACCTAGATGTTTACACCCCTTAGTGGGAGTCAAGTGGAGGTGAAAAAAGATGGCATTCGTGTTAGCTATTGTCTTCTATCGAAATTCAAGTTTCGAATTCAAAATAAGTCCGTAGGTTTACGATTCAAAGAAGGCTAATAAGAGAGGTGTAAGAAGTTATTTTGCTTTAAACCTGATAGGCACAGATGCGTAAAAACGAACATATTATCTCTATATGTGTTCCTAAATGTAAGACTAAAGTTGAAAGTTGCCACTTATTATCAGATAACCACGATTATTCGTTGCTTACAGAACCAAATAAAGCGTCACCAACCAAATAACGACTCCATCATATACGTAATAATTTTGCCTATAATGCTATATATAAATATAATTTATAATAATGTTATGTATTTAAAAAAAGGCAATCTTAATATATATATTTCTTGTGTATGTTTGTATGTGACTGAACTCCTCCTAGACGGCTGGACCGATTTCGATGAAATTTTTTGTGTGAGTTCAAGGGGATTCGAGAATGGTTTAGATTCACAATTTGGTCCAGTACAACTGTTTTTGAGGGCTCCGTACCAAAAAAATGAAATTTCATTAAATGGTGGGAGCGCATATAAATGATATCACATTATATTACAACTTACTATGTGTACTATGTATTTTTTATTGTCAATAGGCATTTATTAGAGCCATATGCGAGCGCAGCGAGCTCCACTGCCGAAGGCCAGGCCAAAGGTCGAAGCTCAGGCCGGTCCAATAAATGGGAGTTAAATTGGGGTTTAGCGGGATGAGTGTAGCGGGACGTGAGTGGCATTTATTAGAGCCATATGCGAGCGCAGCGAGCTCCACTGCCGAAGGCCAGGCCAAAGGTCGAAGCTCAGGCCGGTCCAATAAATGGGAGTTAAATTGGGGTTTAGCGGGATGAGTGTAGCGGGACGTGAGCGGGACGTGTGTACAGGACAACGTCTGTCGGGTCCGCTAGTATTATTATATAAATGAAATTATTGTATGAACTCTTACTATTAATACAGAATAATAAAAAATAGAAGCATATAAATGTTTGCGCTCGCGGCACACAATTCGGTTCTGTCTACAACGACCAGTTATGTTATCCAACAATTACACAGGTTTGCAAAATTTTTAATTTAGTTAATTAAAATCTAGGTTAATATGTTTGGGAAAAATAAGGTTTTTATAATTTTAGAATATATTATTTATAATTTTAAAATACACTAATGCCACTTTATATATAAGTATGATAAAATATACACACAAAATTGAAAATTAAAACTATTTATTTTTTAGTTTTAATATAATGCAAAAACATAAAATATAATAAAAAAAATTGAATATAAAATATGTATCTCTTAGCATTGGGGACATAATTTATTAAAATGTGTTCATATAATGAGATCATATAGACCAACTGGCGTTTAATGTGTATTTACTGCCTAATAAACATAAAACCAAATTCAAACTCGGATTTCCCTTCGTTAAATATTAAAATTCAGTAACTACATCATTTAATCTATAAACAAACAAGGAAAAATGAACGCTAAATTTATGTAATAGTGAGAGATATAGAAAAAAAAAGTTTGTCTGTGTTTGTTCAGAAATATGTATAAATTCTGTTACAGATGAATTTTTTTTTAATAATACAGGATGACTCTGAAAAGTCTATATAGGGCTCTACAATACGTTGTAAACCTCAAAATAAATGGAGCTAGAAAGCAGTTAGGCGTATCAGTATCCGGTGAATAAAGTTTGAAGTTTAGATACTTTTGAAACTCTATTCCTTATCGCATGTTATCGGTTTGATTTTTTTTGCTGGTTGGGAGGTAAAACCAAAAGGGCAACAAAAAAAACTAAACTACGAAACTAAAAACAGACTATTTCACACAGGTATTTGACTTCTAAAATTAATACCTTAAATTTTCAGAAATTATCCTGTAAACAAAAAAGTAAGTGACACATATATAATGTACGAAAATATGATAGTAACATAATTCTTACCGGGTGTCCCACAATCCCGTTTTGGAAGGTATTCTCATTTTAGTATTTAGACTTAAAATGTGTAGAGGTTTTGGTAATAACACCCTACGCTAAGGAAAACAATTGACTTTACGTATAAAACTTAGATTAAATGATTAGACATTTTTCCTAAAAGAAGTACCGCTAATTAGTAACGAGATGCCTATATCATCGGGAGTATCAAGAAGTTAATGGATAAATGTAAATGAAATAGAATTCCCATACATATATTTAATAATTTCAAGTGATACTCACTATGTCTTAACTAGATCTTTTACTTTCAATAACTGTGTGTATAATTTAATATTTATAACATAAATTATTGAAAAATAAATTAAAGGTAAATAATATCCGTGTGAGTTTCATAAAAATATAATAAATTCACTTGATATTTTAAGTATGAATTATGTTTAATTCCAGCCCCAATGTACCTTTGTTCAATTTTGTATGAGCATGGGACACAAGCTAACTTATTTTAGAGCAAACAACAGGATATGTGCTGTACATCCTCCATTACAGCAATACTTTAACCCCCACCGTTAACCTAAAATGATCCATGGTTTACGAACACATGGAGAAGTATGTAAAACTGTTCCAAGCAGTGATCACATCTAAATATTGCATTAATACGGTATTAATACGCATTTGCAAAAAAAAATATATAAATAGCTGTACTATGACATGGACATGGAATTAATAGTCTTCAAATATCTTGTAAAGAATATGGAAAAAAATTAATGATTGTTAACCCATATTTTTGTTGAAATTACTTTCAATAATTAAAATTACGTACTAATTTCGAGTAAACCATCGTAGTAATTGAATATTACCAAAAGGGCGGATTTTGGGAAGCAATTAAATCAATTAAAATTGAATAAGTAGTTTAAATGCTCAGGTACTATTGGCGTAACAATTTGTGATGATTACTAAATTTTACTTATTAACTACCTTATTTTTGAGTGACGACTGTATACCACAAACCAAATTAAGCAAACCACGTATTCTGTTTTTAATTTATTTAAAAAAAACATAGATTCTGAAATTTTAATTTCAGGATTGTAGTGGGTTTAAAGAGATCATTTAATTCTGACGTACAACTTACAACTTAGCAACTGTGTAACAAGGTTCTCTTATCTACGTCAGCTTTTTTTGTTCAGTACTGTACCAAAGGAAAGCTTTGTACACATGTTTCAGAACCATTCTGTATATACAGTCATAAATTTATTTTTTATAACTGTATGTTCAATACTGACTGCAATGTAGCATGTAAAATAGAGATGGTTTTCGATGTCAAAAATCCCTTAATGGTGTTAAAAGTGGCATTTTTTAATGTTGCTCTGTGTTAGTTAATACAAAACTGTGAACAAAATATTGTTTGTTTGTAACCGTTGGAACGTTTTTATGTTATTTAATACAATTCACAAAATTTAAAAACAGAGCGACGTAAAACAGCCATATTTTACTTTATGTCCATAATTTTAAAGTACCTATGTTTCCCGATCAAGCAAACTACATCTACTATCTCTTTAACCAAATTGCAATGCAATGGTAAATAACCAATCAAATAAATACTATAAATTTGTACCACATTAAAATAATTTCGACCTTATGGATTATCACAATATTTGCTAAAAACGCATATTGTCTGGGTAAATTTCTTTAGAACAACATGTTTCTAAATGAAATTTAGTGATTAATATGTTTGTTCAAATAGTTTTATCATTTCCAAGTGTTTTCTTATATATAAGATTAGCAATATAGATATAAGCTTAATATAAAAACTTTGATTCTATAACTAACACAATACAAAACTCAGATATTTCAAATTCCAAATTTTTATCTAGGAACAATTAGTATTGCCATTACTGAAATAATCTTCTCAGATTTTTAAAATTCCATATTTTATTTCTAGGAACAATTAGTGTTGCCGTAACTGCAATAATCTTCTCTTATGAAAATATTGTTTTTTCATCAATATAAGTCGAATCTATAATTTTTATCCAACAAGGAGTGATTGTGTTTTTGTGCTTATTTTATGTGTACATTTTTTTTATTACCTCGTATCTCCCAAATGACTAAATGGATTTCGACAGTAAGGTATCGTTATATTCGTCTTCAATACTCAAGTGTTATTTGATAGTTTAAATCAAAATAAATGAAATTAAAAGGGAATTAAGATAATATGTATAAGTTATATTTTTACACGACTGCCAAGGAAGGGTTATTAAATATAATTAAGAATAGTCAATGCTATGTTATTGACTATGATTATGTTAAATTCTTACTAGAAAAACAAAAACCCCTAAATAAAACTGAAAAGAAATAAAAACTGTTTTATCCTTTCTTTGAAAAAACCTTGTCAAACCATACTTGTTAGTATACATGAAATTCAAAGTATTTGATCTTACATCCAGATAGAGGTTGCGCAAGTATTTTACACCATACATTTGAACAAAAATTTACGTTATGCACGTTCTAAATTAAAAGATAGTAGTGATCACGTCCATTTTTCCTCGTACCTAATTAATTATATTATAATGAGTTCGTGTGAAAATTATTTTAATGTAGTAGTAAGTATAAAAAGAAGAGGAGAAAAAATAGTACTACAAACCTTTAAGCTAGAATTTACATGATAAAGTTACAAGATAATGTACTGAATCGTGCATCACAAAGAAGAAATTGGTTAACATTTAAATTCACTAAATGGAATGAAATGTGCACCAAAAACTGATACTATTCAACTTTTGTCTAAAGAACATACTGAAAGCAATACAGGGGAACATTTTTTTCTACTAAGAGCCAAGCCTACCGAATTTGAATCGTGAGCTGGTTTTGTGCAATAGTTTATATACCACAATTTGTTCGGAACGAATTTTTGACTTCTATTTTATCCAAAAAATAGGCCTGCCAATCAACATTCTTCGTTTCTTCGTGAGACAACTTTTTTAAATTTTTATACAATGTAATAAATCTATAGAAGAGAAAAATGTGGTAAAATTATTTTTTATTTTTTACGTACTATTTAGCAATCAATAAATCACAAAATTTAAGATTTTTGTCAATACATTTAGGATTATCCGATTAACCTTTTTTTAGGATTGTTCGATCTACCTTCAAAACAGTTAAAAGAATCTTTTTATTACCGAGCAATGAAGTTTTTTTCACAACAGTCTCGAAGATCGACTTTGTAATTTAATAATTGTTATTAAGTAAATGCCTTTTACTAAACATTTTTCTCTAGATAATTACATGGAAGTATAACGAATTATTTAAAAAATGTCTTCTTATACGTTGTAACATTGAATTGTAAGTATGACAGTGTAGAATACCGACCAGGGGTGATTCATTTATAGGTATGTAGCCTTCATAAAACATATTACGTAACAACAGTATAAACGAAACTTGTTTATACTCATTAAAATTTTATGAATTTATAAAATTTATGAAGGAATGTTAAATTATAAATGTAAGACGTTTATGTATAAAATCCTAAAAAAATGAAAGTAGGAGAAAAAAATATTCTTATTAAAATTACACAATTTATATAAAACAAACAAAGCATAGAAAAAAATCTTACATTCTGTAGCATAGAAAATGAAGCAATTTCCCATTATAGGAAGTTATTGTAATGGGTCGGATTTTCAAAAACGTGTGTGAGTTTCAATATTGACTTCGTTGAGGTGAAAATCGAAGCGAATTAACGACCATGTGATCCCGATAGAATTTCATAAATTCAGTCAAATCGTTTCGAGTCGGTCGAGTTTTTATTTTTTACCACGACTATACAATGGTGAGGGTTATATTTTGGACCGATATGTATGTATGTTCATCTGTTCGGACCTAGCGTCTAAACTAATTATCATAATTTGACAAATGAGGTATCGTTAGAAGCTTCTTGATTGCCCGCTGTTTATAGACTATGTGGTGTCACATTTAATTGAATATGGTGCTCTCTAGAGGACATAATGTTATGATCGAAAAACAAATTTCGTTTTAATTATAGCGTGTTTCGTATCAAATTAAATTGGTATGAAAATATCAAAACACAAGTTTGGTACAAAAATTATGTTGGTATATTAGAACTTTCAAAACGTCTTCAAAAATGCCATAAGTTGTATGAGTTCTACTGTTCATACTGTTGTAGCATGAAGTGTATCAAATAGGTACATTTTTGTCGGCATTTGACGGCGAAATAACCTTAACATACAGACCATATTTTATGAACTAGAACTAGCTCCTACACATTCTCAAAAAAATTGAAATAATCTCTATATATTATAAATGCCAAAGTAAGCATGTTTGTTTGTTTGTTTGTTACGCTTTCACGCTAAAACTAGCGAATGGTTTTAAATGAAACTGTACAGCAATATAGCTGATATATCAGAATAACACATGAGGTATAATTTAAGATATATTAATAAAAAAAAAAGTTAAAATTAATTTAATTTTACATTACCATAAATTACAGATTTCTGTAAAAGTAGTCATTTGATATTACCATAAATTACAGATTTCTGTAAACATAGTCAATATAAAATATTTCACGGCCATCTTCTCTGATATACTCAATGAAGAAATACAACTATTATACATTTAAAAAATAGAAAACCATACATATATTTTACCTGTGTAAAACAATCCTTACCATTATTTCGAGTGTTATAGAAAGGGCATAAGCGAGAGCAATCTTTACTTTTAAACCCAGCGAAGCGGGTGGGTATCACTCTAGTAAAATATATATGAACAAGTTCCTTTATTATAGAATTTATTTAAAATTATTTTTAAGTTTTTGAATTACAATCATTCTGGCTTTTACCTCACAAATATTGTAAACTAATGAAAAAAGTTGTCATATTCCCAGAATATTACAAAATTTAAAGCTTTTCCAGTCCAGAAAAATTGTGATTATAAAAAGCTTCACGAAACGCCCCCTTTTATTTACCTAATTCAAAAAAAATAAAAAAATATTACTTGTTTTAAATTACTAGAGTATACAGAAATGTAAATAAACTGTTGATTATAAATAAACAGGTAATTTGGACGGAAGGAACTAGCATATACTAAATAATTAAAAACGATTACGAATTCATTATAATGTCTAACATACTTTCTCAACATATTCAATATACATGTTACAGCTAAAACTCATAATCAAAAAGAATTGTTATACCTATCGCTCCATGTTTCTCGATCAATAATTCCAATAATTAAAACTGGTTATGAACTTTGACTGTAACATAGACGTTAAAAACAATTTTTAATCTCCGAACTAAAAAAAATGGGTGCTATAAGTTTGACCGCTATGTATGTGTGTCTGCGTATTTGCCTGTCTATGGCATCGCAGCCCCCAAAATGGGCCAACCGACTCGATTGAGAAATTTTATAGTAAAGTTTCCAAAAATCGGTTTAAAAGGAAGGTTTTTTAAATTATGTAAATTTCACTTGTCAAAAAGTATGTTTGATATCTAATTCTAATTATTTTATTAGATATCTTTTGTTAAAGAAGTAGCGTAAAAGGTATGTATGTACTATAGAATCTTCTCAATCAAGGCGGTTCGACCGTTTATGGGCTACGATGCCACTAAGAAACACACAGTTGCACAGATAAAAACTTTAAACTTATAACACTCCTTCTTAAATCATTATCAAAGTGATGGTCAAGGACATCAGATGAGATGAAAAGGATACTTAGAGAGCTATCATTTTTTGGTACGAATTTTTGGAAATATTTTAATTGAAATTGAAATATTTGAGTTGAGTTTGTTCTTTTAAATTATTGTTTTGAATTACCTTATTATTGAATCATTTCACTTTTCAAAATGAATTGAGCCACGTTTATTTGACCCTTCATTTTCATAGTAATTATTTATATGTTAAAATTATACGTCATGCCTTTTCAAAACTGTATCGTTTTTGAAAATTTTCGTTCAATTTTTAGGTTGTTCAAGAACGGAACTCTAAGTTAGTGAAACGTAGCTAAAAACACTCTTCGTTCAATTGCCTTTTAAATGAAACCAAAAAAATTTAAATCGGTTCATCCGCTACGATGCCACAGACAGACAAACACACAGACACACATACATAGCGGTCAAACTTATAACACCTTCTTTTTTTTTAATTCGGTGGTTAAAAATACCAATACTCGAATATAATTTTTATATTTTTACTATTTTTAATAGAATTTATATTTTATATTATTCCTTTCGTTATATACAGGGTCCGTCACCATATGTGGTACATTGAGTATTTTAAGGCGGTATCAATTTAATTTAATTTAGTATTTCATTGGATATATATATATATAGATAGATATGGACACACACACAATATTTTTTATTTTTAAGTAGTGGGAGATTTTGGTACATAACAAAAAATAAAAACTATTATTTTTTGTTATGTACCAAAATCTCCCACTACTTAAAAATAAAAAATATTGTGTGTGTGTCCATATCTATCTATATATATATATTTATCCAATGAAATACTAAATTAAATTAAATTGATACCGCCTTAAAATACTCAATGTACCACATATGGTGACGGACCCTGTATATAAACTTAAACGAAATATTTATGTTATATGCATTCTCGATTGCAATTCAATAGACTTTGTTGTATTTTCATTTGAAATGTGCGACTAACAGTTTGTATAAGTTTTGAAGTGGCAAACACTTGTTTCTCTAGAGTTGTGGGTAAGTGGTGGGTAGGCCATAACCAACCTACCTACCTACCTACCTACCTACTCTTATATACTATACATATATAATAAAGTAGAGGTGCAGATTGTATGGGTTGATATAATAATATTGATGTAAATGTGGGTACCATTAATACTCTTTCCTCTTAACAACAGTAAACATGATGTATTTATTGTATGTAAACAATATGCTTCATTCATAGTACCTCGTTGTATAATACATAGTAGTCGCATTCACCACCAACCAAATACACATAATATACACATGATGAGTTTAATCCTGCATAATTATTCAACATTTTAATTCTTTTAAAAATATTATGTTACTAATAATTCATGTTAAATTATTCACATAAATTCGTTATTTTTAACTAACTTACATAAACAACATACTTTTAATTATAATTTATTAATTCATTAATAATTTTTATATTTTTAAATAATTTTCTTATTAAAGAGTACGTATAAACAGCGGGACACTACGGGTTTTTTTTAAAATGATAAATACATGCTTGAAACATCGCGAGTGGTTTCCTCTTGACGCGACTGTCAGCAGAGAATTTGCCGGACTTTATGACCACTTGATTATATTATTAACTTTTAAACAATAAATTACTTTACCCGACAAAAATACTGCACTTATGAGCTTGTATACCACCTCGAACTTATCACTACTTAAGTATTTTTGTTCTTGAATACGTACATGGCTCACTTTTGCTGAATTGTTAAATAATTGTTAATGTTATCAAGTGATCATAGTGTCCGACAAATTTCCTGTAGCGTTTTTAAAACGATGACTCAAATAGGACGTTAAATCATGCTCATATGAAAACGCAACCTTTTGCGAAAAAAATCGAAGAGGAAAGTTTGGTAGACTCTTCAAAAGGAAGCCACGCGCGAAGTATTTATTCATAATGGAATTAAAAGACCGAGATGTTTCATGATCTAATATATTAATATCCTTGTAAGAACTATGAGGCTGCACGGCTCTAACAAACTGGGAAATAATCCAAAGGTTTCAGAGGAATGTTCTAAGAAATATTGTCAATGTACCATGGTATTTTCGAAACGAACATCTTCACCACGAACTTCATATCGAAACTATTAACGAACTCAAAAACACATTTTGTACCGAGTTAAGCTATAAAATAGAAAATAATTTCTTTAAGGTAGTAAAAAAAAATTAGATGATTAAGAATCGTTTTATCATAAAAAAGCATGGGTGCTAGATCTCAATCATTGTAAATATTTTATGGATAGATATTGGTAAAAGTAAGTAAAGTCATTTTAAAATATCTCAAAAAGCACCTCACGGTTTTTCACGAGAAAATTATTCACTCATAGAAATTATTTTTAGTTCAGCTAGTTACAAAAGCTTGTTTTTTTTAGTTTTTTAAGCTATTATTTATGCATCCAAATTTCAGTATAAATATGGTGGGAGCGCAAATAAATGTACATACTGAAGATCCTGATCAGAATTAAACTCGACGAACTAATTAAATTATTGTATTGTCATCGGTCCTTGGTAAGGGTGAAAATTCATGTTCAAAGATTCCGTTGCTAATAAGGTTTCTGGCAACATTCAGAATATTAATCTACAAGCTTTTCTGAACAAGAATCAATTGACAAAATGCGGACTCATATTTTGCACAATCAACCCTATCTAATAAATAATTGAGTGTACACAAAGCAAGATTCTCTCCAATGAAAAACTGCATGGAAACTAGATTACTAGAAATCGAACTACCGATTGATACATGTCTCGTTCCTTGTTAATGTATTGAGATCAAATTCGGGTCACCTATAATATTACATGCAGTGCAACATCACTCCAATTTTATAGTTTAGTATATTTTTATAATTTATAATGAATAACGAAATTTACGCCTGAATAGATGCTTTCCACCTGAGGGTTGCAATAGCATATATAATATAATATTATTACTCTAAACGCATATGCCAAAACATAGAATGTTAATACAGATTGCCGTTTGAATATTAGATTTTTACAAGATCCCATGTTGAGGGGTCTCAATAGAACATTCTATTCTGTGTGGTTAGATCGTAAATGAAGTATATAGAGACAACCACTTGCACCATAATAAGATATAACTTTAAATGTACGTATTTTATATAAACGTTTATCAAAGACAGTTTGTTTATGTGGATGATTATTTGTTTGCTCCCAATTTCACGTCAAAGCGAAACTTCAGATGGACGTGATTTTGTGCAAATAAAGCTAACGGTCCGGAGAGTATTTTTATTCTAAAATAACTTTCTTTCCTTTGGAGGGATCATGAAATTGTAAAAAAAAGGCACATTAGGGAATACCAAAGAATGAATCGAAAATTAATAGTTCAAAATGAAAAATACAACAAAGAAACTTTCCCGGAGAATTTGAAATTTATGAAGAAAATATCCCCCATAAAAGTTATTTCTCCCAAAATTTCTCTGATTTAATTTAATTTTTTGAACATTATTTACCAAATTATAATCATTTCTGTATTTGTACTATAACCTTGATATCCAAAAAGGTGGTGCCATTCGAGATCGAAAACTTAATTGGTCGTTTTATATTATAAGTTTTCCTGTACTGCCACACAAGTGAAGCAGCGGGAAAATGCTTTTTAAATAAAATTTAAAGTTTAGAGAGAGAGAAATATAAAAAAGGAAGTATAACAAAAACAAATTTAATATAAATAATGGATCGTATATCCAGTTATTCATCAGTTACAACAATAGCTAGGTATTATTAAGGTAAATTTTATTGAATCTTTATCAAATTTTACTATTGTCAATTTACCATTATTTATTAACAATTAAAATTATTTATTGACGAATTTCCTGTCGAAGGAAATAGAAGTATTCGTATAAATTTCATCGATCCTACACAGTAAACATCGATAAATGAATCATCATTGAAATTTACATATATGTATTAAAATTTAGCCATTGGGGCTATTACACGGTTGGCAGCTTGATCATATTGATACAAAAATTTAAACCAAATGACAATTACGCATACTAATAAAGAATTCGGTGCAAATTAATATAATGTATATAAATAAATAAAATAGAGTGCAAAACATGGCCTAGTGCCATAGACAATAAATTTACTAGCTTAACACTACTCATACGAAATCCATTTAAAAAAAAATATAGGCAATATTATTATATGAATGGTTAAAATACTGTGCAGGTAAGTATAATACAAGTGAAATTGACAAAATTTAAAAAAACCTCCGACAAATACGATTTATTCCTTGTAATCCGATTTTTGGAAACTTAGCTATAAAATGTTCTCAGTCAAGTCGGTTCGAACGTTTAGGGGCTATGATGCCACTGAGAAACACACAGACGCACAAATATACACATTAAACTTATAACTCTCCATCTTAAATCAATATCAAAGTGATGGTCAAGGACACCCGATGAGATGGAAAGGATATTTAGTGAGCTATCATTTTTTGGGACAAATTTTTGGAAACATTTTAATTGAAATTGAAATATTTAAGTTGACTTAGTTCTTTTGAATTATTGTTTTGAATTACCTAATAATTTTTCCATTTCACTTTGCGAAATGAATTGAGCCAAGTTTATTTGACCATTCATTTCCATAATAATTATTTATATGTTAAAATTATATGTCATGCCTGTCCAAACTGAATAGATTTTGAAGATTATTGCCAATTTAAGCTAAGGACACTCTCCGTTAAATTACCTGTTAAATGAAACCAAAGAAATAAAAATCGGTTCATCCGTTTAGGCGCTGCGATGGAACACACAGACACATAGCGGTCAAACTTATAACACCCCCTTCTTTAGAAATATAATATTTATAAACTTTTCAGGAACAAGTTATTACTATTTAAGGATGTATGAGCGTGAACGATCAAATAATTTCAAGTAAACAAATAAAATTTTTTTTTTCATTTTTGATAGTGAATTACGTCATAACTTGACAATATAAGACAAAAAGGAAGACAATATCTAGCGTAATTTTCAAAATATAGAAAATTGCAAATTTTTTTTAATTACTCATCTTTCAATATTTCAAAAACCGAAGCACATATCGAAAAATTTTATTCTTATTTTTGGCCTACATTCATGAAGATATTATAAAATTCATCATCAAAGTTGAAAATAATCTAAAAATAATTTCACCCCTAAATCTACCCTGATCGTAAATACCTGATGTGAATGAAGACACTGGGTTTTTTCTTTTCTATGTCATTGCTAATATGTTCGCTTTCTATTATTTTTTTACTTTTTTTCATTCATTCCAAGTGAAAATTATCAAAAACTTTCAAAATATGTCGTTTTTTGAGATCTCTCTATAAGAGCAATGTATTTTTATACTTTTTTATACCTATAAAAAATTTTGAGCCTTCCAATCAAAGATTGTTGTCATCCTCATACATCCTTAAATAAATAATCTACTATTTAAATAGGTGATTACTAATAGTAATCATTTTTGAACACTTATATAAACAAAATATAATGGAATATTTTTTAAATAAGATAATGAATTTAGTGTGAAGTTTTAAACATTTACAATAGGAAGTGCTGAATTTGGTTCTGCGCGAAATGAACACCTACTTATATTAAAAAAATTTACTAGAAAAATCTCGGTGTATATAAAAGTTAAGTAGAAAAGTTTTTGTTTATGATATATCTTTTTATAAACAAACTCCTGTTTACATCAACAATGTTTAAGAGTAATTTTTTGGCAACGCATATACACTGAAATGTTTATAACAGACCGTGAGTCTATGATGAACTTTAATTTTGATTGTTTTTTTCCATTGGGACAGTTGATCGAGGTTGGTTTGATAACGCAACAAATATGAGTAAAGGATGGTTCGAGTGTTAAACAAATGTAAAAAAAGCTTTTCAAAGAAAGTGCTTTGTGTTTTATAATTTATGCCGTAAATGTTGAATCTTAAGTTTAGTGCCAAGTTTGAAACTAGCTTAAAAATATTAATCCTACGTACACAATTTTGACATATGTGTTCATAAAATCAACTGAAAGTATTAATATAAAGCATTTTCCTTATAAAAAATAACTTTGGCTGAAACATTGTTTCGTAAACGTCACTGTGTATCTGTTAGAACGTCACTGTGTATTTGGTTAGAACAATTTATATATGAGAATATCAGTCATGTGGGTGTGACACCACGTCGTGTTATACATTCACGACTGTGGCTATCTAAGAGTGACTATCTTTCTTTACTTACATGCCATTACACGGCCATATGCATGGTATTTCAACAATTGACTCAGTCAATCGTTTGTTTTCACTTGTTTATATATATTATTTTGTCAACAAGTGATTATTTACAGGACAATTCGTATGTAGTTTCGTTATGCTTGCCGAATCTGATATAAAACATGTTTCACTTTTGAAAAGTTATTGGAAACGTGATGTTTCCGTTTCATTCGTTATTCTAATAAGACCCTAATTAAATAATAATTAGAAAATGGAAGTGGCAGAAAGTTTTCCTTATTCTACATCAGGTCACGAAATCGAATCAATCTTTAAAACAGTAGATAGAAATTCCACTTTATTCTAGGCTCGCGATCTATAAGATCTCATGAAATTCTCACATCGAAATACTATTTCCTTGTTTCATAGTAGATAGGTAGATACCATAACATGTTATGTTATGGTAGTCGGCATATAATTTAAAGGTAAAAATAATAGGTCATGCAACATTTAAAAAGTATATAATGCATATTACAACGTGTTAATAGTATATAAAATTAAACGAATAGAGTTATAAAACATTATTAAAGAGTTATAAAACATTATGAATTAAATATATAATATGCAAATTATTTCGAAAATAAAGTAAAGTATAAGTACTACACATTTTAACAACATCGTTATATACCTGTATTCATTCTACTCTTGTTTATTTAAACTATATACTTACCTACGTATATACTACGCTACTGAATTACATGTACATGTATGTATGTTCATTGCATATAGGTAGGAAGGTGTTTGAAGTGAATGATGCAAAGAATATCCAACCTAACAATTTTCAACGACAAAGAAAGGAAACTGACAAATTGATAATTCCTACTTTTTAAATTTTTTTTTCGATTTTCTCTATCCTTTGTCCAGTTTCTATTTTAGAAAGACGTGCATGCGATATTTTAAAGTAGAACTTGTAAGATTATTATTGGAAGATATCTATAAGGGTGAAAACTAATTGAGATAGGAGCGGTTAAAGAACTGAATTCCAATTATTTCTGCAAAGTAATCAGATTTCAAAAAAAATTTACTCCTAAGCCTTCTAATCAGAAATCAGAAAAAAAGACTCCTTAAGCTCAAAGCTCCAATTTTGAAGTTTCCTCAATATGAATAAAAAAAAAAAAATTAAATAAATAAATAAATATAAATTCTTATAAAGTAGTTAACATATTATTAATCAGACTTGCCGAATACAGCTTCAAAAAGCCTTATTTCTCAGTTTTGTAATTTATGGTAGTCATGCATTCGGCAAATAGTACCTACATTAATAATTAGTACCTGGATGACCCAGCTTTGCTTTTTTATTTTTTTAGTTAAAAAGAAACAAATTTTATCATTAATATAAGAACCGTTTAAAATGTCTCAACAAAATACACAATTTAAATGACCCGGTAGCGTACTTTATTTCGTTAACTAGATATACGTATGTATCACACAGCTATATGTCAACCAAAACTGACAAAGCCACATGGACTTCACACTATACAAAAATTGCTTGTTTAAATATATAAAATATCTACAATAGAAATCCGCTATTTGTTTTATTGTGTTTTTATTTCGTGAAGCTTATAATTTTCAGAGAATTTGAAAGGTGATTTACAAAAGACAGATAAAGCAATCTTTTTGTTTCTTGTTTCACAGGCTAATTACTTATAGAAAATTTTACGGAGTTGTGAGGTGAGGATCAATCTTCAGAAATGAATATATAACAACTAAAATATGATGAGGAAAAAGAAAGGATTTTATTTCTGCTATATCAATTTCCGCTTGTCAATTCAATTTTCAGACAAGGTTTGCGATAAATGATCTGATAGAAGTGGTGGAAATAAATATCGCGAATATAATAAGCTAGGCGAAAAGATAGAAATGCTTCAAATCGAAGGTGCATGTGTTACATTACTTAGGTAAGGTTAGGTTAGGTTATATTGGCTGTCCCGAAGGACACACTTAGGCTATAGAGCCCATTGTGATACCATATATGTGTTTTACCACCTTTACGCTGATAATTTCGAAATCGAACCCGCTATCCTTAGCATACCGCGGACGGAATTGCTTACGCCTTAACCAACTGAGCTAATAGGGCGACGTTAACAGACAGAATATTATACTACCTGAATATTGAAAATAATAAATTGTTGCATATTGTACTCTACTTTAATGATGTGTACTTATAATTTACTTACGTTCACTAGGTGAGCAAATAACATGCGATCCAAAATATATCCTGTTTACAACCACACGATATGACAATTTCTATTTGTCTGATAAGTTGATATTTAAATAGTATTAACTTGTTTGTTGAAGATGTCTGCAAGTTCTACGAAAATGTATTTTCACATACAAGGTGATTGGCACAGAAACATAGTAAATTTTGTGTATATGTCTATTTATTTTATTCAAGGCAGGTAACCTTTAAATTGTCTTGCCTACTATACAGGCCAATGTTGATTATAGTTCATTCAAATTCTGTCCAATCTTTCAAAGCTATTGATTGTTTCAAATATATTGTTTCATGACAATGTATTTTATACAATTTTTCTTTTTTGTAAGAAAGACATTTACATCTGTGTGCGAGGCAATACAGTTTGAACAGAGCGTATGTTTCATTTGGAAAGTATTGATATAATCATAAATATTTGACTAGAATATAACAAAAAACTAGAAAAAATATATTATAATAATTCAACAAAAATGGCTTATTATTTTACAACAATGTAAAAATATATTAAGGATGTATGAGCATGACAACAATGTTTGATTTAAAGGCTCAAAATTTGTTTGTAGGTAGTCTTTTACTCAAAGAATATGTGGTTAAAATTTCAGCTTAGGTATCCGTGCAAATTTTTAAGAAAAATGCCATTAAAAATCGATATAAAATACATTGGCTCTTATTTAGGAATCTCAAAAAACGACATATTTTGGAAGTTTTTGATAATTTTCATTTGGAATGAATGAAAACAAATTTAAAAAAAGTTTATTAGAAAGTAAACATAAGTAAACATATTAGCAATGAATTAGAAAAGAAAAAAACTAAGTATCACCGTCCATATAAGGGATGTAAGAGCAGGATAGATTAAGGGTTGAAATTATTTTTATCTTATTTTCAATTTTGATGATGAATTTTGTTATAACTTCATGAATGTAGACGAAAAATAAGAATAAAATTTTTCGATATATGTCTTGGTTTTCGAAATATCGAAATAACTAAACAAAATTTTCAATTTTCGATATTTTGAAAATTAAGCCAGATATCGAAAAATTTTATTCTTACTTTTCATCTTATATCGTCAAGTAATAATATAAATTTATCATCAAAATTGAAAATATCTATTTTTAAATTTGTGCCCCCACTACCATGCTCATACATCCTTAAGAGTTTAGCTTATACAACTATATTTACATACTTATCACTGTCGAAGTGTCGAGCATACCTATTTGTATTTACAAAGTAGAATCTGTGGTGTATATGGCGTAAGTCATCTGTTGTGTCTTACAATATAACGGACTTCCGTTGAACAATTACGAGTATGAAAATGACTTTATTTCACATGCCTTATCTTTTTTTTTATTAATAAAATCATATCTACTTTTTTGGACAGTCTATATACCATCCATCCAAAAGAAGTTTATTGCGTTGAAGACATTCCAGAACGTCGAATGATATACAAAAATAAAGAGTACATACCTTGAAAATTTTGCATACAGTTCAGTTTTTTCTTACCTGTAAACATAAAATAAAAAAATTATATTAATACTAATATTAATAATAGTTTATTCATAGTTCTTATTTGGACAACCTATGTTTCATTCGATTGAAAAGAAAAATTTTAAGGACCAGCACATTTATTATACTTTATTTCGGAAATTAAATTTGTTACTTTTTTTCCTAGTTTTGAAGAAAATGGAAAAAGTTTTGTCCTAATTTGAGGTCTCACGGGAAAACAATGAAATTTACGCTGTTTTTTTTTTTGGTGAGGAAAACATCTTTATTATCTTTTTTTCCTTACGGTTTACAGAATGATTCAATTGATCTATGTTGCTCATTTACGAACACAAGGTCAAATTGACGACTTTTAAACTCGATATCTCTTTTCGTTATTAAGTTATCGTGTTGACGAATAGATAGACAGATGGGCAGTCAGAAGAATAAAGGAAATGGATAAATTAGGTGAATTTAGGTACACCTATCCCAAAATTTTGTTTGATTCATCAATATTTCTAAGCGCTACAAACTTAATAAACTAAGTGGACTAAACTTAATATACCTTGATATATTTCAAACATACAGGGTATGAAATACATTAGCTACTCAAACGCTTTGATGGACAATTTCAATTTTAAAAACAAAGACTACCTTGTTATAGCCTTCAATTTTCTAAACTCTCACATATCCCTCCTTTTGTTCTCAATATCATATGTTTTATTTCTTGTTCCATATATTTTTTTCTAAAATAAAAATAGCCTAAGTTATTCCTCATTATACCGGAATAATGTTGTTCGTTTTTTTGATTATCTCATAGTAACCTAAAATTTTTCCGGGCTAAAAAAATACAATGTGTTAAACTACATGTGGGCCAAATTTCATTTACATCCGTTCAGCCGTTTTTGCGTGATTGATTAACAAACATTAAAACACCTCGACATACAAATTATTAAATTTATAGTATAAGTATGATGATTCATTTTGTTATTTGTTAAAACAAAAATTGTTTTATATTTTTATTCCTTAAAAACCAAAGAACCTCCAGAAATTATTAGGAAGATTAATTCCTTTTCAGTTTACCAGATAGTAAGCCCCGAAAAACAACGTCCTTCGAGAACTTGCATATGACAATAATTATAAAGCACACTAAAGACATCAAGAGTTTCTGGAGTGTATTCATAAATGACAGCATATACTATAGCGGGCATCATTTTTATGCCAATATATTCAATGTACAAAAGTTCATTAAGTTTAAAAATTAATGACTGTAGTCTTAATAAAAAGCCAAGTGTCTAAAAACTTATTATTTTCTGTAAATAACATTCTGAGTCGCACAAAATGATTACAAAATGGTCATTGAAACAAGAATGATCCAAATAAAAATGGTAAATGTAAATTTATTTTTTACACGCCAAAAAAAAGCACTCTTATAGAAAATAAACTGCAGTAGTAGAGAAATAGGAAGAATTTTATAGAGAAGAACATTACTAGAGAAAGTTTCTTTACAGCTTTATGATACCAACAGCTATTCTAACAGTAAGTTATTAGGATCCGTCGTTCTGTTGTGTTATTTTATATCCTCCATGTTATTTTACATACTATACACAACTAACAAACACCTCCCTTCTTTTTGGTATCTCACTCTTACACATAATATTGTAAGTTGCTGTACACATCGAGAGCCTCATGCCAGTAAGGCGTATCCCACAATTGGCCTATTTTGAGATATTTTGCATGTGCATTTATTTTGTTAAGTCATACATTGTGCCATACGTGTAGCAATAAAATTACTTTTGAAATATAAAATGATATTCTTGAAGCGTATGCCTTTTGTGAAATAATTTTCTCACCCCTGCACCAGCAAATATTTACCGCGTTGCTGGACATCAATTCTGCATAAGTATTCGAAGCGAATTATATAAATATCGTACAAAAATAAAACCGGTTACTTCGATATCGGTAACAAACAATAATCAAAATATTTTTTAGAGTTCTCCTAAGTAAAATGAAATAAAAATTATTTCGATAATACAATGTTGTTACAATAATTCCTATTTTTGGAGTCGGTGTCAGCCAACTTAATTTAGTAAACTGTTCTGTCACAGTTGTTTTTGGCTGACACCTGTTTCAAAAATATCAATAATTCTAACTACATTATATTATCGTAATAATTTGATTGACTTTGACTTTTAAGTAGTCATCTTTTTAGTTCATTTTACTTAGGAGAACTCTAAAAAATATTTTGATTATTGTTTGTTATTCAGAAGAATACGCAATTATTTTACTATTTAGTGCCAATTAATTTGTTTTGGAATAGTTTTTTTTTTTTGAAATTTGTTTTGATTTTCTTAAAAATATTTTCATTTTTTATTTTTAGTGAATCTGAAGTACATTAACTATTTTGCCACTAAAAAAGAATCATCGAAATCGATGGGCGTGATATTGAGTTATTCGTTGATTTGTCGCGCACATACTTAATGAAAATTTAAGACGTAAGTATGGTTTTCTCATGGATGTCATTGTCAGAACTCGACCAAATTGAAATGAGACCACACGGAAAGAACTTGTTTTCAAATAGAAAAAGAATCATCAAAATTGGTTCACTCAGTCGAAAGTTCTAAGGTAACAAACATAAATAAAATACAGTCGAATTGAGAACCTCCATCTTATTTGTTTGAAGTCGGTTAAAAAATGGTTAAACTTAAATCGGCTTAAATACTGAAAAGTAATGTTTTGGCGGATACGCCCTTCTGACATGAGACGCTCGATATAATATTTTGTCTATGTCTTATAAGATGATATATGTAAATAACATGTAATTTACTATTATTATTTTCCTTCGTACTTGTAATAGAAAATAAACGTCACACTATAATTATTTCAAAATTAAATGTGTGGGTTTTTCATCATATTACCTGAAACAAAATAATTCACACTAAGATTTATTCACATTGCTTGCGGTATACTTGCACACCATTACTCATATTCATTTATGTCTGTACTAGTTAAGTTTAAACGCAGCTGAAAAACTATTTTTGCTTTTCTATGTGTGTAAAATATAATGTAGTTATGTAAAGAGGTGACGCTTTAACTCAAAAACAAGCTGTTGTTTTGAATGTCAAAAATAAAAGAGTTGAGCTTTCACGACATGTAAACATTTTACCTTTGAAAAGTCCCTCGATATGTTTGTTATTGTTTTCGATGTTGCAAATCAAAGTTTTACTCTTTACTCTTGCATCAAACACAAAAACTAAAAGGTATTTTGCAGTTTATTTTCTCTGTAATGTTTTGAAGGTTTCAAAATAGGCGCGTATTATCGTAGTTAACATTTTAGTCAAACGAATAACGAATTTATAGTTTTTGGTTACGCAGTACCTTCGTATTTTAAGAAATATGATGTTAACTTATGGATAAGTGAGCATGAGAAATTGTAAACAAGGATAGATGAATAGATCCTTTTATGAGAACTTGTGCCAAAATTATATGTCTGCGATGAATATTGTCTGCCATTACAAAGTTTAGACTAAACTTATTAAAAGTTTCAATACAATAAGGGAAAGTGTAGTTTCAGGGAACAAAAATTACATAATAATGTGTTTTTATGTTGTTTTCTTGAGAATTTAAATTTGAAACTATAAACACGTGACCCGTGGTAAAAGATGTCTACTCCACGGAACAAGATCATGTAATTCTCGATGTATCCTTGATATATTTAATTGTTAGATTCATACATACCTCTTGTATTTTCGAACATTATCTTTTCGACATAAAAATATAGCTTAATAAAATGGCGACACAAAAATATTACAGTAATCCCACCATAATCAATGAGTTACATAGAATATCGCACAAAATTAAAAGTTAATAACCACATGGATAGATAGGTCATTCTCTTGGTTGTCTATATATGGCCTTAATATGGTTGCTATCTTATATCTGTCGAGAAACTATAAAGTGATTTAAGGTATATTGTATCCTGGGTACTACATATTACCTTGTTAAATTTTAACGATCATTAACAGGATGTTAAAATTATATATATTTATTTCAAATAAATAGAATGTATAGAAACGGAATCTTGCGATAATTCTAGAATTATCTATAACAATAGAATGTGTACAACATAAAACATAATTCGATTATATTCGCGTAGTCATCTATACGATACACGTATATATCGATATTTAATGTCTTAAATATTTCAGAAGGAATAAAATATACTAGAAAATATAAATTGTGTACATGTTAATTTTATTAAAGGGGTGGCAGAAAATGAATAAGATCACATTATGTTCTTTACACTCGAAAGTTTTCATTTTTATTTCTGTTTGGTTGTTCTTTCAAGTTTGAAACATGCACTAGGAAATATATACACTATATCCAATTAAATACTAATAATAACACTAAAATTTAATTTTATAAAATGATAGTAACTTTTTGGTAGATGTAGATTAAACATACATACAACTGGTTGCTTGGAAATATATATAAAACTTCTTACATTAAATACTGCTGCTACTTCGTTAGTTACTGTACAGTCGTACACAATAAAATTTCACCAATATAAATTTAAAAAATACTTATTACTCTTGTTATAGATATGCGTACACAAATAACTGGATAAAAACCGTTGGGAAAAAAACCGAACCATATGTCATAAGTCATTAAAAATTAATTAGACTCAAAAAAAATCGTGCCATTTTCATTTATTAAACTTTGTAATTAATCTGCTTTCAATAATCGTAATTAGAGCTATGTTGTGTAAACATATAGACCCTTGTTTAAGATAAGATTAATTGTAGGTAAACGCATCTTAAACTTAGCAACTCAACTCAAGATTAGATGCCTTTTTCAGGCTTCTTATCTCTCGTTTATGATGAAGATTTAAAGTTGAAGCGACATAAGTTGAGTTCAAAACGGCATGATATTTTGAGTTCAAAATTGCAAGATGTTGTTCCCAGATTGGTAGCCAGATGTGTCTCAAATGTTCCAGGCAGCATATATTTAAATGTAATTCAACATTTAAATATATTTTGCCCAGAAAATACCAGAAAAATTTGGATAAAATGTGGTAACTACATTTTTGTATCTTCTTGCTAGCCTTGACCAATTTCGCATTCAAATATTGATTACTTGATCATGCAAAACATGAGGCATACAAACATGCTATATATGTTGGCATACAAGCATGCTATATGCAGAGCAAAGTTTTTTAAATTTTGTTTGTTTGTTTTTCATACATACCACTGATTTGAATTGCCAACTAAGCGTTCATTAGTTGTAAGCTAGTTGTTCCTGAATATAAACAACTCAGAACATTTATATGAATCTAACTATGCTCGTAGACTATTATATTAAATTAGATTTAAGTTTGTCGTAAGTCTTAGAATATCGTTTGTACGGCGACCAGTTTGATCTGCAGTACCTTCTTTGCTGCAAAGGTACTTCATTTATTTCACGGGAGTGAAGATCAGTTCATCTCAAGTAATGATGCATAGCATGTGATTCTTCTTCCTCTTGAGACAATCTGGAGAAAACGTTCACTTTGAGATGGATTTATTCTCAAATGATTCATCCTCAGTTATAAACGATCTGAAAACTTTTTCCATGAGTTTTCCCAAGAGTGATTGAACTCTCGTACCATCCATAATTTAATTTTTTTGCAAATTTTGGGCTTTGATTCTCCAAACATTCAACAATTTTGACTTCCCATAGATTCCCATAGATTTTATAGCACTAACGTGTCGATAACGAAAAGAGACATAAAAATCTAATCAAATTAATTATAATCAAGATGGTAATTAAGGTATTAATTTATAATATTCTCTCTTTTTTATTTATGATAAAATTGATTTTTTGAGTAAAACTGAAGTTTGCATTCCTTCATAGCAAACATCTTTAAAGTAGCTCCAATCTATATAAAAATTCTAAGCCTCGCAGTATTTATGGTAGATATAATTTATTAATTTGAGTTTCGGTAGAACATCCTACGCTGAACAAACATGGATATCATAGACGTAATTTCTTTTATACTACTTCGTATAGGCAATTAGAAATTTATGAAAAGTTTAAATAATTAAATAAATTTTTTTTTTTTGCTTTCCCTATTTTTATCATTAACAACTGCGTCTGTTGATAAATTATTTTTACTTCTTGAATATAAACAAGAAGAATACGCTCTTAATATAAATAAAGACAACGTAGTAGGTAATATATATAATGATCACAAATTAAAATTTGTTCTTCCTTAAATTTAAATGACTTTCTTCAATTACTATTATCATATGGGGATTTGTTTGGAAAATAATTTATACCAAACAGACAAAATATCCTTCACGTTACGTTATTTACCATATTGTTTATCATGCACAAATTTTAACGATGTTTTATATAAAAAACCACCGCTTTATAGCCTCCAAGTCCCTTGATCTCATTTATACCCCTTCCATAACACGCGAAGAGATTGCTTTACACAGATAAAATATATGCACAATTTTCAATTTTTCAAACTGTAAAATAGTAATAATTCATTGAGTTTTTCAGAAAAGATGACCATGAATTGTTTACATTTACTATTTAAAATTTTTACAGAAATCTTTCATTTATGGTTCAAATTGATGATCACAGATACAGCAGTAAAATTTCAGAATAAAATTATCTTTTTTAATTAAAAAAAAAAAATACATTTCTATATATTATAGCTCATATGTTATTCTGATGTATGAGCATAATTGTTGTTCAGTTTCATTCAAATCGATTCGCTAGTTTTTGCGTGAAAGCGTATCAAACAAACATCCTTACTTTCACATTTATAATATATAGCGATAGCGAGTGTTTTTTTAAATATCATTCGGCATAACATTGAGGTTATTGAAAGCAATTTTATGGCATTTGTGGCGATGATAGATATTATTTTTAGTAGGTATATATATAATGTTTATAAAAGCTTATTCTCTTTAAAAAAACACCCATGACTTTGTTTCACTTTTCAAGTTGCATGATTTATATAATAAAGACTTACCCAAAATTAACAGAAAATTTGAATTTTGAGCCATTTATGCAGCCAAGTATTGTCAACGAAAAAACAAAGATAGCGTCCCAGCTGACAATTTAAGGTTTTTAAAAAATAATAGCTACCCGAAAACCCATGAGATTTCATTGTTGAGTATGGTTTGAAGACATATACAAAAATGTTCGATATTTTCCATGAAATAAAAAAATTTATGCATGGCTATGATTGAATTGTTTATTTATATTTTGATAATGAGTGAAATAAAAAAAATAAATAAATTATTTAAACCTTTGACACGTTCGTCTTCTTATTTCTGTTGAAATTTGACTTATCATAGGCAGCTTCTATTTTCTACCACCAGACAGAGCTAGAAATAGTTCCCATGGCGAATAACAGCAATTATAAACATTTTTTTCGTTTGTTTTTATTTCTGTATTTTACATAATTTGACAACGGATAAGACACATTTATTTTTATATAAGCTCATTTTTGAATGGTCAGTGTAAAAATATAAATTATTTTTGAAAAAAAGACTTTTAAATTTAATGTAATGAAATAAATTTACATTGTTAAATTTTCATAATGAGATTATATTCTTTAGACAAATGCAGCCAGACTTTAGAATCTGTCTGAAAAAAAAAAGAATATTTTATCAAGAACTGCAAATGAGGTAAAGACGCCGTTTCGTATAAATATATTCTAATTGTATTATAGAAACTGCTACATATAAATTTAAATTACAACGTAAAATGTACATATGCCAGCGTTATAAACAATAAAAACACAAATTAACATAAATAATAAAAATAAAATGAGAATAACGAAAAACCTTAATTGTTATGTAATAAATACGAACAATTAGTCGTATCCCGCGGCTTTCTCGTTTTATATATCCCTATGTACGCTATCAGTTTTTAATGTCTGATTTTCCCTCTTTCGAAATGTTCGAATAGCCTCTGTTAACGCCATTATAAAATAATTAATAAAAAAGTGTAAAAACAATTGCCGATTCATACGGGAGCCTGTAATGAAAAAGATAATATTCTACCGTACTTTGTTTTAGAAGCATAATACAAAGCAAAGCATGCATTTAACTATAACATTTCACAAATTATTTTCCCTACGTTTTGCATTTCCATGCCATCTCCCATGATTTTTCTCTACCACCATGTAATATGCATGAAGTTTATAAATCGAAACCAAAAACAAAACATGAGTGTACCATCATCTAGCCGCCATAGATCCGTCTTAGAAACGTCGTTTTCTATGCTGAAATTGTATGGAAAAATACATTGAATAATCGAAAAGCTCCTAGTTTTTATTGGCCTAGTTTTTATCGAAAATTTACTGTAAGCTGTGTATATGTATATACAGAGTGCGTCATTTTAATCTATACACCTAAATCTCGTTTTGCACCATATACTAATAAAAAAATAACTCAAACAAAATTTGCAGAATTGGTTGACGGACATCATGTTCTGACATCAGATTCGTCTTAGTTCTTCCGGTTAACAAAATTAATGTCTCAAAAACAAAGAGACGTGGTGGATTTCTTTTATCCTTTCAACTCTTAAACGTTTTGTTCAATACTGTCGAGACAATTTTTAATATCGTAAAACATCGAAAACATCGCTTCGAGGACAGTGAGTTTTACGTTCTTTGAAAGGGGAAATTTTACAGCTGATTATCTCGCGATTTAAACGACCAAATTCTGCAACTTCGGGATCTCAAAGTTAACATTATTCTGGGTCTGTCAATTCATGCTGGAAATACCACTCAAAGTCTATTCATGTTGGAAATACCATTAAGAATCAAAACTGTGTTTCTTGATACTAATCTGTAGATGAAACAATGCTGTATAATTTTATGTATATATATCGATGAATTTCTACGATTGAGATTTCGATGTAGAGTTGTAGATATGAGTACCTACATACATATAACTTAAATAATGACACGTATTTAATTTATAATATTATATAGTTACACAATCTACATCGCTATACTTTTGAGCTATAGTAGAGCTAAAAATTATGTTACTTTCAAACGTCGGATTGAATTCACTCAACTTCACACAAACTTATCAAGGGCCGATAACAAAACAATAATTTAATTTTTAATAATTTAAGTATGTTATATTATCCTGATCAAGATTTTCAGGATTAACGATTTTTCCATAGCTATCTGAAAACACAGCAGCAGTTTTTCAGCCTCAAAACCAAGATCAAGACGCAACTCTGCAATACCGAGGTCTAACGCTGCAAGAGCAAGACTTATTTGCGCAATACCAAGGCTCAAAGCAAAACTTTTACCAAACTTATTGAATATTATTAATGAACCGCCGAGCAAATTTTTCAATGTGCTTTTTTATTATATCTGAGTAAATTTTTCTTTCGCATTTCAAGTAAAACCAGAGAAATTTAGAAAAAAACAATTTAATGAAAACAATGTATAATTAGAGATAATTGAGTTATTTTATGACGGAACAGTCTCCAAAAATTTTGGATAATAATAAATAAAAAAAAAAATTCAAATTCCAAAACAGGACTCAATTGACAAAGACTGAGATTATATTCGCAGGATCATAACCAAGATCAAGAGTCATATTTTTGCAAAACCAAAACCAAGACTTAAACTCAATACAATGTTCAAGATACAATGGTCAAGATCAAGACTAAGAACTATGATCTTGGACTGGTTTTTGGTCTTGTTCATGACTAACTTCATTAGAATTATACGTAGTTAGGGATGTTTTTAAAAGTGTTTTAAAATAATAAAATTAAGGCAAGTCAAATAAAATTCCAATCCAATCTGCTTCCACATTGTATCACAGAAAAGCAAATTCTTTGGTATTAATTTTGCTTGTTTTTGCCTATAAAACCGAATTTAAACGAACAAAACGACGAGCACAATGGCTGGCTACCAGAAAGTTAGAGATAATAAACCAGCAAGGTATGCCAAGGTTTTTAAGTATATTTATATTTCATGTAGCAAAAACAGAAAAATTATTTGATATGTTTATTTATAATGTAAGTAAGTACCTTCTTGCTCTACATGTTTATTGTGTGTGAATCTAATAACAAGACTCTTCTCTCTCTGTCTCTCATTTTAAAGAAATGAATTTAAAAAATGAACTACACAACACAAGTAATACATAAAAGCATGCATGACCTAATTTACGTTTTCAAAACAAATATTACATACGATGTAGAGTCCCCTCAAAAGAAGCAGGTAACACTTGGGATAAATATTAAAAAAATTTATCATACCACCTCTGTATACAAAGAATAAAACACAGCAGGTCAATTTCTATCAGACCGAATCATTCGTTCAGTATTTTATAATGCTAAGGAAGTCGGAAAATTCAACAAAAACAAATTTTGGCACTGTTTACTTACCAAACTAGAATGCAACCCTGACAATAATAAAATTCAACTTCCCAAATGAAGAAAATAACTTTCTCTATCTTTCTAAAACACTGCAATTTTAATTATTTTATTTCAACAGATATTTAAATATGCACTTTCTGTACAATAGGTACTGAAATTAAGTATTAGTACCTGCAATGGGGAAAACGCCAGCACAATGAAAATGAAAATGAATCATTATTTAATTCTTTCAAAAAAGGAAAATCAGGGTTTGTGTTTTACAAGTTTTATTTTTTTGTGCCCGGTTTCCACTAAGTCTGCTTTCCACCCTCCGCCCAAGCTTGGGTGGAAGTAAAAAAATTAATTTCGTGTTTGTTATAATACCAGAGTTACTTTCAATCAAACCAATCGTTGATTTAGCCTTGGTCAAATCTTGGGGTAAGTGTGACAAAGTGTTTGAACCACCTTTCCGCTGATAAGTTCATTTATCAGCTCCTCAATTTTTAGATTCTGAGTGCACCTCCTTCATGCATATACCATATACCACTAAACCAGCCCAACACAACTATTAATTAAATTAATTTTGTTGCGACGACGGGAATTCAACCCGAAACCCTATGCATATCGCGGACGGAATTGGTTACGCCTTAACCAATAGAGCTAATAGTGTGTGTTACACATTGCTATTTTCTTGAAGGCCTGTTGACGATCCAATTACGATTATTTGGGAAGTGGGAAAAATCGAAATTTAATTCGATATATCCTAAAATTCTCATTTATTATATTTGATAATACTCATATGGTAATCTTTATTTTCAACAAAGTATTGAATATTTTCTCAAATTTGCCTCATCAGTATTAAGTACTTTTCGATAACATATTTACAATCTTATTTATTATCCATCAAGATAAAATTGTCTTAAAATTATCGAAATATGAAAACTTATATTTTAATACTGAAAATAAACTGGAATAAGTTCGTGGTCAGCAAAAACATTTTGAAGAAAGTTCTCACTCGACTAAAATCAGAGATGAAATTCAAATGAAAACTCAATATTGGTTTTAGACATGGTAAGCATTACCTCTAGAGTTTCATGTGAGCTATAGTTCATGTTATATGTATGTGTACATACAGGTAATAAACTTTATAATGCACTGTGTATTCTTGAATAATATACAAACTGTGTTCAAATAACAATTCTGATATTTTAGTAGTGGAAAATTATATTTAATAACTTTAGGCTTTAGCTGGTGCCCTGAAATGCTTTCGTTGTCACATATATAATAACTATATATGCATTATTAACTGGTATTCAAATCATAATCCTTAATTGGATGTTTTAGAAACTGAGAAACTGATATTTTAATATCATTAATGACCAACGAGTGTACAATCTATCTTATCCGACGTTTAAATCATTAAGCTTTCAATATCTGTAACAATTTTTGAAAGTTGATGGTTTAAAATCATCAATTCATAAATACCACTTTCGGCTCCGACGCTCGCAATTTAGTTTTTCAGTCCCCCAAACCTTGACATTTTAGGCAAATTATCAATCTAATTGTTTGTGCCTATTGAAAATACAATCTACAATCATAATTCGAATATATATGAATAGTAATAAGTTACCAAAAGAAACTTCTAGCAAAAAACAATTAAAGGAACCAAAATAATCTATAAGCAAAAAATAAAACTTATATATCTTACACCAAAGACGAGAATCATTAAATAATGATTCCAATCTTTGGCCAGTTTTTATTACTATTCATAGATGGTTTCTAATAATGCTAATATTTTGGTTGCTCAACCATCCTCCAAATTATTACGAACACATCAAAAAGAGAATTATTAGAATTGACCAAGCCTTTTTGAGCAATATCCAGATATCCGAGCAGCTGTATATTTGGATTGGTTGATAAATTGATACAAATTCAAATTGATTTACAACTCAGATTGAACTAAACCCTCTCTATTAAATTTCCTTTTTCCTTAGTGCCTTCTCCAAACTTAACCGATCATCGCCCATTTTTAAGTTTTTCCGAATGCGGTCCCTAAACTCACACTTGAAACAAAGATAATGGCACTCTCTATTAAATTATCTTTTAAACGAAATAAAAAAATCAAAATCGGTTCATCCGATTAGGCCCAGCGATGCCACAGACAGACAGGCAGACAGACACAAACACACAGAGCGGCCCACTTAAAACACCCCGTTTTTTTGGTTCGGGGGTTAACAAACGTGCGACTTATCCCAAGATATGCGACTTATCCCAAAACATGCGACTTATCCCAAAAAAGGGGTGTTATAAGTTTGACTGCCAAGGGTTTGTGTCTGTCTGTCTGCCTGTCTGTGGTATCGTAGCACCTAAACGGATGAACCGATTTTGAATTTTTGGTTTCGTTTGAATGGTAATTTATTGAGAGTGTTCTTAGCTATGTTTTGTAGTGCGAGTTTAGGAGAAATAAAAAATAGGCCTACGTCCTGAAAATTGGTTCAATTTAGACAAGGCAAAAGGAAAAAGGGTAATTTAATGCAGATGTGTTCTCAGATATGTTTCAAGTGTGAGTTTAGAGTCTCGTACCTTTAAATTTTGTAAATTTTACTTTATGGAATGTTAAACTGATTATTAACTATAATTAATAAGACATTATATTAGAGAAAATAAAGATGATGAATTCTTAAATAGATGACTCTAAGACCCCAAAAAGACGTAAATTGTTTCCTGATAAACGAGATTTTTTGTGAGACCTTGCCTTAATAAATGAATATAAATGTAAATTAATCTTTTTTAACCAATCGGAATTTCATGAAGAACAATGTTTATTTTATATGAATGAATGCAGTATGTATGTAAATAAAAAAGAATAACAATTACACAATAAAAACATAAAAAAAAAGTAAAATATAAAGCGAGCCACCCTTTTTTTTACTTTAAATATAATAAATAAAAAATTGGAAAAAATAAAAAAAATAAAAACAGAAAAGTCTTGATGATTTTTAATGAAAATATTCAAATGAATTTATTTTATATTAAAATAAATAATTCATAAAGCTACCACCATCATTAGTAACAACCGACGAACCCACCATTCATCTACAATCTACATACATGATGATGGAACAGTCAAATTTGAAGCAGTCATTTATGAAACAATAACAAAACACCACACAAATACACACACCCACCAACACACACACTCATACGCACACCCACAACACTTTCATATTCACGTACACGCACATTGTGGTGAAATAATTCCTGTGATGTAACCAAGTTGATATCATGATTACGGTCTTCACTAAAAAATGATTGCTGTTGTATGTATAACACATACATAGACTTACAATAACAAATTGACTCCGAATTTCCGTATCTATGAATAAATATGTTTAACCCTCTTTAGTTACACTTCAATACAATTATGGTTTAGTCACGAGGGTAAAATTCACTTCAGTAACTTTGAATTGCATTAAAGATTTTCGTTTTTTTTTTTGTAATCAAGAAAATGATTTTTGGAAAAACACTGAACATATTTCAATCCTTTTTCTACAAGTGTAAAGGCAAATGGAAAATGTTTTTCGATGTAATTTTTCACACTCCCGCAAACACATAGTTATATACACAGATTTATGTTTACGCATACTTTCTTATATTGATGAAATTATGTCTGTGATGCAATCAAGTTGATATGAAGAATATGGTTTTCGCAAAAAGATGATTTTGTCCTGTTTTATGTATAACACTAGAGTGATACCCACCCGCTTCGCTGGGCTTAAAAGTAAAGATTGATTAAATCCCTTTCTATAAAACTCGAAATAATGGTAAGGATTGTTTTACACAGGTAAAATATATGTATGGTTTTCTATTTTTTTAAATGTATAAATAGTCGCAATTATTCATTGAGTATATCAGAAAAACTGGCTGTGGAATATTTTATATTGACTATTTTACAGAAATCTGTAATTTATGGTAATGTCAAATTTAATTAATTTTAATTTTTTTTTTTTTGTATTAATATATCTTCATAAATTATATCTCATGTGTTTTTCTGATATATGAGCTATATTGCTGTATAGTTTCATTAAAAACCATTCGCTAGTTTTAGCTTGCGTAACAAACAAACCAACCAACAAACAAACAAACAAACATGCTTACTTTCGCATTTATAATATACAGAGATAGAGATTAAGGAACACAGACTAAAGGATTTTCTAAAACAATTTGTAATTGTTATTTTTTAGAAAAAGTCACGTTTAAAAAAAGTCAATAGTATTGTAAATGTCATTAATTGCTTAAAAAAACTTGAATTGGAACAGTAAGTCTTATAAACCCAAAAACAACTTTTTGGAGAAATAAAACACCACGATAATTTAATGCTAAGAAATTCCAGTTGGGCTAAACAGCTTAGTTTGTAGGTACATGGGTAAATACGCAAAGTACAAGTTCTTTTTTGATACTAAACGTGCCCATCGTCGTGTTTTTATTATTTCAATGGGATAATAGAACATTTAGTCGAATTTTTAGTGCAATTCTAAACAGGAAAGGTAATTCTATAAAAAGAATATCTCTACAGGTATATGTATAGAGGTACATGGTCTAAGTTATAACAGCAGCAAATGATAAATAACGCTAAAATAATGACAATTTCTAAGTATATTTATAACCGGGAAAGCAATTCTTTCTAGACACAGGAAGGTTTTTAGAAAAAAGGTAAATTATTGTCAACATTGTCAAAACGGTTGCTTAGAAAATATGGAATCAATGCATGCGGTATTTTATTCTGCATAACGTTATCGTACATACAAATTCAGTGGCGCTTAAGATTAGAATTGATTTCCCGAAACAGTATGATGTCAAAGTCACATCACTACTGGTGGATTTCGTAATTTATCACCATAAGATTTAAATCAGGAAGGATTCTTAGCTCTTACTGTAAAATTCAAAGTTTTGGCAATATTCACAAAAATCCTCTTTTTTCCAACATTTCCACACTCTGTATCTTGTAAAGGGAGCCATTCTCCGCCATAAGTGAATAGAAAAAGTTTAAGTTTCATTTGAACGATATCTACCAACCCCGATTGTTATAGCCTGGACCACCTTGTATATGGAAATTCATGAAGGAATAATGACTTAACAAAATTATATCCCAAAATTTGAAGCAATCAAAATTTTTTGTGTCTATTCTTTTCGAATATTCTGTATCAACATAATATACCGAACAGAGTTTATGCTAAATATGATTATAAGAGAGAAAAGTGTAGTTGGTTTTAATTTACACAGGCGGTTTGGCGCCTGCCTATTACTTTAAAATTGTTATGACTTTCATTCAAATAAAATAGAATTTATGATTACTTTAAAAATATATAGTACGTTCATTATTTTGAGATGTAAATATTATACAAAAAAAAAAAAAATTTAATATAAAATAACTTTCACTTTAGTTAAGGATGTACTAGCACCAAAGCAAGGCAATTTTAAATAAAAAGCTTAATTTTTTTTTATATCTTGAAATAATTCTTTTATTTTGAAAATTTTAAGGGGGGTGGGTTGTCCGATTATTTAAATGAATAAATGCCTTCAAAAGAAGAATTAACATTGGTTTTATAAAAAAACCAATATGAATAATAAAAACCGTAGATGAATGATATTTTTTCATCGATTTCTCCTAAATTAGTCGGTTTAAATTTAAAAAAAAAAAAAAACTATTTTAACTAAAAAGTTAAAATCTAATAAATTATTGAAAACAAAAACTCGTTGTGCCCGACTAATCAAGGATGTATAAGCACGATAGTGGGGACACAAATTAAAAAAATATATATTTTCAATTTGGATTGTGAATTATGTTATAACTTGACAATATAAGACGAAAAATAAGAATACAAATATCTGGAGTAATTTACAAAATATCGAAAATTGAAAATTGTGTTAAAATATTTTACTTTCGATATATCGAAAATCAAGGCAGATATCGAAAAATTTTATTCTTATTTTTCGTCTACATTCATGAAGTTATAACAAACTATAACAAAATTCATGATCAAAGTTGAAAAAAAGGTATAAATAACTTTAACCCTGAATCTGAAATTGCCTTTGGCGTGAATTATTACCTCCAAAGTTTGTGTGGACGACAGAACTAATAATGGTGGACGACGAATGTTAAAGACGCTGATCGACCAAAATTTCCTACGATTTCTATGTTTAAGAAATAGTATACATATCAACGATTGCATTACATTTGTATCAGTTATTTTTCATTTCAAATAAAATTGTTTAGAACAAAAACATTTAATTTTATAAACTAAAAGAAAAAAATTAAAAATAAGGGTCTATATTATGCCAGAAAACAAAAATTGAGTAAAGGGAGGGAAAAATAAATGAAATGTTTTGTTTGTTTGTATAAAATTGCCTTATTCAACGAGCAAAATGTAAAAAGTTATTTTACATAACTTTTAAGAGAGATAGAATTATTTGTGTTTAAAAATTTAATAAAAAAAAAAAAAAAAAAAAAAAAAAAATTTTTTAGACATATATAACAATATTAAATTATGAAGTTGTTATTGAATTTGGTTTTTTGTTTAAAAGATCTAAATAATTTTAAACCATTTGCGATATTTTACATATATTTTACTACATAGCCCAGAGAAATAAAAAAAGTCGATCTGCTTAAAAAATCCAAGTGAAGTTTTTTCACCGGAATCATCTTCATTTGGATGCAAGAAATTTCCTATGAAAAGTTCATTGCAAAATCATGTGTAAAAATACTCAACGTCAAACGTCGTGAAAATAGGATATTTTCAGATATTTCGTAAATTATTTAGTTTATCGCTGTTTCAGTTAATATTAATTTGTTTGTTCGCTAATTTTACTTAAAAAAGGTTTTGTACAAAATATCTGTACAAGCAATAGTTCTCAAGATATTTGACTGAAAAAAAAAAGAAAAAAAAAAAGAAGAAATTAATTAATGACCTATGACCTTTTCATAGGTCGTTTCTTGCATTCGAATAACGATAATACCGGTACAAAAAAACTGCACTTGGATTTTGTAAGCAGAAGAACCTTTATTTTTCTGAGCTATACACATTTATTGGACATTCTTTGAAGCATCATGTTTTTTAAGAAAATAATGAAAATCATTTACTATCCCTATAAATATTATAAATGTGAAAGTAAGGTTGTTAGTTTGTTATTTCACGTAAAAACTACAGAATGGATTTGATATAAACTCTACAATAATATCGCTCATACATCAGAGTTGAGATATAATTTATAAAAATACATATATTTTTTAAATTTAAAAAAAAATTTAGCCGGATATTTCACTGCACCATCTATGAGCATCATTTAGAACCATACATTAATGAAAAATGGTAAAAATACAAATCACGGCCATCTATTCTGACATACACAATGAATTACGACCATTTTACATTTAAAATAACTTGAAAACTGTGTATATATTTTTCCTCTGTTAGGCAATCCCTACTTTTATTTCGAGTGTTATGGAAGGGGGATAAGTGAGAGTAAGGGAGGTGATGGCTATAGCACCGTAATCTTTACTAGTCTTTACTTTTACGCTCATCAAAGCGGCCAGGTATTAACCTAGTTCGATATAAAAATGAAATATTCATTAGGTTTGGCCATTTTTCAATTCCCAATAGGTTCAATATATTTATTTAAGTTTAGACTAAATATTGTAATTAACATAAATGATTTATTTTTTATTTTAAATAAAACTGGTTTTGATGAATTCAATTTAAGTATGTCAAAAATTTTTATTTTTTTCTGTTTTGTAATTTTGATTGTCTATTAAATATCATAAAATTTATACATGAGATTCGACAGTACAGTATTTTTGTATATTCCCCATTGAAATTCTAGAGCAATGTGTTGAGATTGTCACTTAAACTTACTTTTCTATACCAATTTATTAAGAATTTGTTCGAAAAAGTTATAATATGCATTATTAACAAATGTTTACAGTATTCAAAGATTTCGAAGTGTTCTAAACTGCATTTAAAATGCTTCAAAAGTATAATACATATTTTACTTTTTCTATCATCTTTATTTGTGCTTACTTTCTCTTGCAACAAGTTCCTTCTATCAATTCGTAAAAGTTTTCGGCGACATATCGAAAGTGTGAAAACACGACATTTTCACCAAATAAAATTTATTCGTTTGATATTTTTATTTATTGTATCTTTTCTAACATAACATTGCAATGTAAGACAATGTAGACATGGATTTATGAGGTCTATCTCGTATAAATTGTCAAGTAATTAGTCAACTTCAAGTATAGAAAATGTTTTTAAAAAAAAATGTACAAACATTTAGTTTATATACTGAACTCATATGTCAGTTGACTCATCCGATGTATTAGTCAAACAAAAACCAACACAACTTCTTCTATTTTGTTTGAAAAATTTAGTATAAGTAGATCATATGGGGTTGTTTGTTGGCATACGGCACTGGTATGAACGAAAAGAGTTTGTTTTGAAAGAGTTAACAAATATAAAACGCTTGTGGGAACTTCATATAACCTCTATATACATACTGTGACAAAAAAATAAGGTGACATTCTATTTATTTTGAAAATTCTTTATTTATTCTTCCAAATCAATTTCATCCCCTTCAAAGTAATCCCCTCCCGATGCAATGTACTTATGTCAACGGATTTTCTAATCTGCGAAACACTTGTTGTAGTCGCTTTCTGGGATTTCCTTTAGTTCCGTCATCGCTGCGGCTTGAATTTCTTCTATCGTATCGAATCGGTGTCTCCGGTCTTTTGAGCTTGCTGAACAGCCAGAAGCCGCATGGCGCCAGATCAGGTGAATACGGTGGTTGCGGAACGATATGGGTTGAGTTTTTGACGAAATGATCACGAATTATGAGTTTAGTATGGGATGGTGCATTATCGTGGTGTAAAAACCATGAATTGTCTTTCCACAATTCCGGCCTTTTTAGGAAAAGACAAAAAAGGTTTTATATAATATATTTTAAAATTTAATTTAAGCTCTCGCCTTTTTCCACTTTTAAGGAGTGTGGACAACAATTTCTACATTTACTTTCACCAAAAATTTCTCTACATTTAAACGATCAAAAGATTTAATTAATTCCTCAGGATTCCTTGATATATTTCCTAATATAAGTCTAAAATTTTATGATTTGTAACACAATTTTCGGTTAGACACATATTGTCTAGGTACTAATTTTGTATGTCTAAAACATTAAATTTGTTGGATCTAGGCCGTCTCCTTTGGGGGCAATCAATACCACCCCATTCATTTCCCATATTACGTACATGGACGTAAAAAAAAACAAGTGTACAATTTTTTCTGTCCACATATATATGAAAACAGAACTGCACTATAGAATAAGTGAATAAACATTAATAACGAAACGTATTTCCTCTACGAGCTTACGCTTACTTCCAAAAAATTTATCATAAGCAATCAAAAAATGAAATAAAAATAATCATGTTCTCTGCGAAAAAGGAGAAAAAAGTTAAGGGACAGTAAGTAACAAAAAGGAATTAACTGATTTCAACTGTTTCCAATTTAAAGAAAAAGGAAACTCTGCTTGCATTGTACGAGACATTTTTTTTATACTGTTTTTATTAGTATTTATATATTGTTCCAGATATATATAAATATAGAACATATTCCGTCATTGATGCTTTTGAGACACAAATGACGCAGTTAAATCTACACGAAAATAATATCTAGTTTGACAATACCCAAGTGTTAGCTTTGCGTATATTTATATCCTTAGATGGCCAGGTGAAACACTTATGAAACATTTATTTTATTTAAGACAAAACCTATTGACAGAATTTTTCTTCTTTGTATGAGTTTTAGTCATTGTAAGGTTTATCTAATAAAATATAATAATAGATTAGGTTATGTTATATTGGCTGTCCCCGAAGGACACAATTGAGCTATATAGTCCATTGTGATACCATACATGTGTTTTACCACCTTTCCGCTGATAATTTCATTTATCAGCTCCTCAATTACTGAGGCTGAGTGCACCTCTTTTATGCATATATCGTGCACTACACCAGCCCATCACAACAATTAATTAAATTAATTTTGTTGCGACGGCGGGAATCGAACCGGCTACCCTAAGCATATCGCTACGGAATTGGTTACGTCTTAACCAACTGAGCTGATAGGGCGACAAATATAATAATAATAGAGTTAAACCACCGCTTTTTAGATATCGATCTATAACAGAGGCCACCCACATCATTATTTTTAATCTTGATTTCATTTTGCAATTCCATCCAAATATACAATTAAATTTATGGTGTGGGTGGAGTCGGTTACTTCGTTATTGTCCAAGTGACGACATTGTGATCAATTTACCGCTCCGATAATTATAAATATAATTCATCACAATGCCGCTGCCTGAATTCAAACCTGCAACCACTCACTCAGTAAACGAGTAAAGTCGATTTCGCTATAACTCGCACGACCACTGAGCTGGATAATAAAATATATTTGTATGAAAATAAAAAATACAATATTTAGTAAAACTTGTAATTTACCTTCTCCGACACTTCGAACCTGAGCTACTATTTTCGGTAATCTAGTGAAAATAAAGCCAAAACTAAACAATGGTAGTGAAATATCCCACGAAAGTTAAATTAAAATCCTAAATGGAGAAAAAACCTTCATTATAAAACCGTACAACGTTAAAGTTACCTATAAATTACGATTACAAGTTTGTCTTAATGTACATTTGTTCATTAAGTTAGATCTCCACCTAACGAAAATCGAGACAAAAATAAATTTTCTAATATTCTCCTGGAGGGAATACCAAACTTCAGATATTTCAATTTTATTTAGATTTCTAATTATCTAGTGGCGGAACAGTAATAAGAATACATAACAGCAAAATTATTTTATTTTTACTTTAGGGAAAAAAACATTTTCTGGTATTTTACATAAAAAAGTAAAATTTTAAAGCTTCAACCGATTTATTTAACCATTTAAAAGATGAAAAAAAATATAAAAGTAGATTTATATAGTCGTTTATTTCAATTTTGTTAAAAAATTCAACTAAAGCTTTTAGTTAGTATAGTGATTTTGAAAAAAAACGATATTTCATAAATCGAATATATTTAAATTACCGTCAAAGTATGCCCATCAAAGGTTTGGAAAAGGAAATATTCGAATAGAATAAAAATAAATTAAATAAGCATCAGAAACCCATGTTTTTTATAATAAAGTCCAATGAAACGTGAAAATAAATCATTTATAAAATATAATATTGATAACTGAATCGCCTTTGGTTAAAGTTGCAATAGAATATTTTATAGGCACAAAAAAAAATTTTTTTTTATCCCCTTTGTGTGATGGAACAAAACGTGTATGAGATAATTGTTACATATCATGTTGAACAGTAACAATCAGCGTGGTATACGTTTACAGTCCGGATTAGTTTATAGTACAAACTAGTTTATCCTAGGACAAAGTGATTTAGTTAAAGCGTCTAAAGAATATAATCAAAACTTAAATAATATAGTTGATCTATTACGTATAAAAGATACTTAAAATTGACCAAATAAGCAGGAATTTACGGAAATTAAATAGTCGGCAATTTAGTATTCAAGACTTTTTTTAGTAGCAGTGCGTTTTTCTGGCATGGTAGACCATTTGAACGTTCCAGAACAAAAAAAAAGGGACTGCCGACAGAAGTGAAAATTTAGATCTTTTAGTATAAATGTTTGAAATTTCATAATATTTAAAATAAAATTATCAACATCAATCTGGTTTTCACATATATTTTCACTGCGAGCAATAATTACATGAATGTTTATATGGTTTTTTATTATTTAAATATATTACGGTCTGTGCAAGATTATGACAAAATATAAATACAATTCAATTGAAATAACAATTAATATACAATCATATGATTTGTGGATAGTATTTGTATTTACAAAAATTACAATGTATTTGTTACACCCATTACATTTACCCCTACCAAAAAGTACCTAACGTCGATAAAGAAGTTTTCACTTCAAAAACAGAAAAATAATAATATAGCTTGCCTGGAAGATTTCTCTTAATACCTCTCTCGTCTTGGTTCATGAATTTCATAACAAGAACTCCGTTATTAAAAGCAACTACATCCTTTATTGTGGAGATTTAAAACTTAAGATTTGCATAGCCACAACTAGACGAATTAACGGACTAAACTAGGATGCTATTGAATAGGTAAAGTGGTAGGATAGTGCGTATACCGCCATAACATTTTCAGTTGAACTACCATCTGAAAATTATTTGAAATCAAAACCAAATAAGACGACCCTACATGTCTGTATTGGAAAACGATAAAACCGATTATTGATGTAAGAACGTTTATTCAAATAAAGTAAATGTTTGAGAACCAATCCAGGAATCAATTCGCTTTTTGTGAAATCCGTATCCGTAAATATATCGTGTATACCTATCGTTTAATCGTTAGGTTTATTGTTGTGTTCGTACAAAATTCGATACAGGTGAACTATAACTCTTATATATATTAAATGTTTTTTATATACTAAATGCATTATGAACATTTTACATTTTTTTAAATAATTGAAAATTGCACATATACTTTTACTTGTGTAAAGCAATCCATATCCCCACTTCGAATGTTATGCAAGGAGGTTAACAGAGAACAAGCGAAGCGGGTGGGTCGATCATGCTAGTTCTAAATGAGGCCACAGAGGACTCACAGGGGACTATATTTTAGATAATCTGTATTATTTTTCGTTTAGGAGGTAAGTTTCAGGGCTCTATTGATGATACAAGATAGTTCAGTATGTCAAAGTAATCAGTAATGAATTACTGTCTATTGCATTGTGCTAGCCACCGAGTTTTAGCGAAATATTATTGCTTGGTCTAATTGTTATATAAATAATTAAAACTTACTTAGTCTAGACCAAACTAGGTTTACCTGTATTGTGGTTTTCCCGCTAACACATGTTAACTAATATTAAAGGGTGAAAGATAGATAAAATTAATTAATCGAAATGAGTCTGTGATTAGGTACTGAAATAAATACGTCCAACATTGTGTTGGTTGAATTCAGAGTGATATCAGTGCGTGATAATGTTCATGTGTAGTCAAGAATAAATTATTTTGTTTGTTTGTTTTACAATAACCATTTATAGCAATATTTTACATGCAAAAGTGTTTTGGTCTAAAAAACAAAAACCAATTGACGTATTTTTTGCCGTTACGCGTGGAATATGTCAACCCTCCGGAGAATGGGTGGAAGAACAAGATGTTATTTAAAAATATCAACCATTTTAATTCCAATATACACATTTTGGTGCTTGTAGAGTAGCAACGACGGGAATTATTCCTGGATAAATTTTACTTTAACCAAACGCTTGTTCATGTGTATCTTCCAACTCCTTTGATTTATTATTTAACTAACCTGAACTTCCACTGTTACTTACTTTATGCAAAAAATTTAGTTAATATAAGTTCTGCACGGCTATAATATTGGCCTATGTAGTAGAAGAAAGTATTGATATAGTGCTTATTTATAATTAAGTCTTCCTTATTGTTTAACACCATGTCTATGTATTTTACTATCCGGGATATTAAAAATTTGTCGTCGTAAACACATTGTATTTCGAAGAATAAATATATTAAATTGCATTGCAATTCTAACATATTTAATCAAGAATTGGAATGTGTTATTTTCCAATTCTGAAAATTTTCAAAAGATTACGCAAATTGAGTATTTGACATAACTGACATAATAAATGCTTTGCCATTGAGGGATATTGCATACCTATCTACATACCAAATTGTTTGAACATATAGTAACCATTCAAAGAAAGTCAAACTGTAGCAATATCCTATCTCTTGTTAATATGTTACAGAATAATTAAACAAGTGTACATTATTACCTGACATAAATTTAATCCAAATCATTTGTACATATCGACTATAAACCATGACTTAGAGAGAAATTTATGACATTTATAAGCGTCTTCTTAGGATACACTCATTTCATGGAAACTATTATTGCTTTAAAGCTTTCATGTTCAAATCAGTATTTATATTTAAAATATATTAAATTGTAAAGGAGAGTCGGGACATGATACCCAATATCAGAATACCAAGGTCTTGGACAAATCATACGGTTACTAAAAATTACATTATGTCAATAACATGCATCTAAAAATGTTCGCACCAATTGCGAGATCAAAATAATATTCGAAAATCAATCAAAAAGCGAAATAGTATATTTTTTGTAATTTAAATAATCTAAATAATCTAAACTTCCCTAAAAAATCCCATTTGATAAAAAAATTTAAATAACTTAAAAAGACTCCAGTGTTCAATGACTGTAGTTGCAGGCTCACAACCTGGCCTTTATTATGGTGGTCCACACGGTACCAACTTCACACAGACTTCTATAGAATTTAGTCTGCGCAACAAATCAGTTCAAACAATAGTCGGTATGATGGTAAAGTCTGAGTTAAAAAAGTCTGAGCACGGAAGTTGGAAGTGTTACCATACTAATGGTAAGTCTGCACATTTCGTCGTCATATTTAGTGGACCCACCATGAGGGTGTCTAGTTTCAACTGTTTATTTTACGCAGGGACTTAAAGACTTTCAACTAATGCCTTACTGAACATCGAAGTTGGTTTTTACAAGTTTTTATTTAACTACCCTTATATGCATCATCTTCCCCTATTGAAATTCGTTACGATAAAGGGCTTTCATTAGATACATATATTCTATTTAATAAAACATTCATCTTTCGTTACAAATTCCGTTACAAATTTCATATAAGATAACCTTGCTTAACATAAAATATATTGGGATTCCTAAAATAGTTTAAATTTCATTTAATATACTTGAATGGTATTTTAAAATATATAAATGACAGTTAAACTATCAAAACAATTTTTTTGTCTTAAAAATTAATACTTTCGTAATAAAATGTTATTCTTAATTGTATCTACACTAATATAAAAAAAATTCTAAGCGAAGGAGCTGCGTTAGCTAAGAAAATTCCCTCAGAGATTCAAAAAAATTACACATTTTTCTTAAAATAGTAAAATTTTATATCAAAAACTAAGCGCCTAGAGAAAAAATCACCAAAGTTCTTTGCTTAAATCTGATCAAAAAATACAAAAATATTTTTTGTTTTGAAAATATTCAAAATTTTGTACTTTTCGCAGCAGGACCCCCCCCCAGGCTTGTGTAACTGGCGATTTTGCTGATTAACACACTTGAACTTATATATATATACATATATATATATATATATATATATATATATATATATATATATATATATATTTATTTATTTATTTATTTATTTATTTATGTCATTTTTAAGACAAATATAACGATACCTTAAATGTGGAGATACATCTAGCCATTTGGAAGATACGAGGTAATAAAAAGCAAACATACATACATACAATATAAGCGGGTAAAACATAATACCTCCTTGACAGTCGGGTAACCATTAGCATTAAATAAATAATTGACTTAAAAAATAGGCATATTTAACATTGGTCTTGCACAGCTGATAAGCTGGATATTTTGATGTTTTTCACGCAGATTTGGCAACAGATACTTAAGAAAAAAGTTATCTAATGAAAAATTAATACCTTTATAAAAAAAAATTTAGTTAAAAATTCTGCCAACCGATTTCTTTAAGGATGTACAATCAGTATGAAAGTTATTTAAGTATACAAGTTTTTTTTATATATTCAATTTTGATGAATTTTGATATAACTCAACAAAATAAGTCGAAAACAACTTTTCTTAGTCTCTAGCTTAGTTTTTGGAACATAGAAGATTGAAAATTTGTCTTTAAATATTCAATCTTCGATATCTGAAAATTAAGCCAGAGAACGAAGCTTTCCCTATCGTTATAACAAACAAAACTCCCATCAAATTTGAAAATCTGATTGTAAAACTTCAGTGCTTAATCTGCCATGCTCCAACTTCTTTAATACATATCAATACTTAATATTTAATTTAATTAAAACACCGTTCCTCTGCACTCAAACAATTTATGTTATTTGAGTTTTGTAAGGATGTAAATCCGAAAATATTTTTATAAATAAAATATAAATTGAGGAAACCTGGAAATTATAAGGAAAATCAGTGTTAATATTTCATAAGTATCCATCCTTTGTCTAAATTATATGTTATAGGAACAGAGAATAATTATTGTAAGATCTTAAAATTAAGTACTCTTGACAATTTAATACCGAAATTCATCTTGATTATGTATAACCTTTTAATACTCCTATATATATTGTTAGGATATTTGTCTATTGCCAAATCCTTTATATTTAAACACTGTAAATTTATATATCCATATAACAACAGTAATCTTTTCTCTTTCTTGCAAACAGTATTAAAACAAAGTTTTTTTTTTTTGACAAAACTGTATTCAAATTGATGCAATAAAAAATTTACTGCCAACATATATATAATGATAGTTTTTGATTATATATACATCTAGAATTTCTTCGTTTGAAGTAATAAAAAGTAGGTTATATATATATACAAGTTTTTTGGAATAAATAATACATTTTGATACATTTGTATTTTGTAATAATATGTCATAGTTTTTAAATAAAACATTCAATGTGTGCAATTTTTTTTTATATACCTATTTTTCTTTTTATTCTCTCCATTGTGGTCTTTCAAAACGTCTTTTTGGGTATTATTGTAGGTTCGAAACATGTTAAGAATAGCAAGAAAGTAACGAGTTGTATTTGTTTAATGGCGGGAAATAAGTAATAATATTTATGCTATTGTAAGCCACCATGTACCAATTATCATAATAACTTTTTTTTTGGGTTGTGATAATAACAATACAAGATTTAACAGTTGGCAAGATTTGAACATTAAAACCGATAGTAAAATGAGACAAAACAAGAATGGATTATCTTAAAAATAGAAAAATATTAGAAATTGCAATTATTCATCAAAATATAATGCCGATGACGACACGTATAAGGACTACATCACAAAAGTTACAAATTTCAACTCAAGTGAATATTTGAATCAAGATCTTGGAGAATTGATAGAAAGGCCTGTGCCCTTATATCGATTTCAATGTATCTTTTGTTAAAATTTAAAAATGTACGACAAGATCTGAAACAAAAATTAAAATCGAGAATGATAACCATATTAGCAATTAACTAATTTTATCTATCTTTTTCTTGTATAACAATTAAATTTTGATATGTTTGATATGACAGCTAAGGCAGTCGCAGGCTGTGCGTTCACACGTGCTGTTTTCCTGTCTTTCTATTTCTGCATTTAAATTCTTTATATTTCCTTATTTTTTTATTTTATCAACAAAAAAAAATTTATTTCACACGATGTTTTAGCTTGATAACGAACGTCGATTGAAGCAATACAAGAATTTTAGCCTATTATAACACTTTATAAATATTTACAATTAAAAGTAAACGTCCCAAATTATATGTTTATTATATTCGGCTATATTGCGGCGTTGGGTCCAAGAGAGATTTTTAGAAAATTGCTTTTGTGTTTTTATACTCATTAATCTTCACTTTATGTATCAGTAAAATTAAGAAAAAAGAAAACCCTCCTAAGCCTGCTAACGTAATTCTTGAATAACCCATTAATTATTTTATATAAAAACAAGTGAAAACTATCAATTAACTGAGTTAATTGTTAAAATACCATGTTGATTACGGAATCGTTTGATTTTTCACGTCATGTAAGTAAAGGAAAATACTTTAGTAAGAAAATAAGCCACTCTTAGATAGCCACACAGAATTGATATTCCTACATAAAACATACTATATAATTTGCGCCTGATATGAGCCCTCAAGGGTAAAAGGGTAAACAGTAATGTTTCAAAACAAAAAAATGTTTCAAACAAAAGTTGTTTATCTTTTTATAAAGAACATTTTTTACATATTATAAACTTTTGTTCTATCTCTAACGGCTTACAAAATGGGTCCTACGAACCCATGACCCAACGGACGGACAGCCGGAAATGAACTCGTTAGCTGATTTTATGAACACCTATTCCAAAATTATGTTCGTAGAAACAAGTTAAAACAAACAATTGACTGAGTTAATTGTTTAAATACCATGTAAAGACAGTGTTGATTACGCGATCGATTGTTTTTTTACGTTATGCAAGTAAAGAAAGATAGCCACAAATACATACAAGTCACACACATATAACTGATAATCCCATACTATACATACTATATAATTAGCTCCTAATTTGCGCTTTTACGGGTAAACAGTGATGGTTACGAAAAAAATTTCAAACAAAAGTTATTCAAGTTTTTTATAAGGAACATTTTTTACATTTAAACTTTTATTCTATCTCTAACGATTTACAAAATGACGATTTACAAGACCCAATTGACCTATGTTGGTCATTTTCGAACTCGATCTTACTTTTTACGTCCTAAGTCCGCTATAATTAACGTCCTGAGCACGCTATTTCAGCTTGATATCCGTTTTCGTTTTTGAATTATCGTGATGACAGACGGGCAGACGATAGACGACAGACGGCAAACAGACAAGCGGACAACCGAAAATGGACTAATTATGAACACCCATATCAAAATTTTGTTGGTAGTATCAATATTTTTAAGCGTTACAAACTTGGGACTAAACTTAGTATGCCATGATATATTTCATATATACATGGTATAATAAATAGTTTAAAGATAAACCCATCGAACTACATAATTTCAAATAAAATAACCATGTGTATGACGAAGTTAAAAGACAAAATTGTAGTTCTATTACTATTTCATAATATTAGTTTAAAGAATAACCACGTACGTTCGTGCGGTGACCATTAGATTGAGATGCGAAAATTACGAATAAAATTACAAAACAAAATATACAACTAACTATAATAATATAAAGTTTCATCACAACAGAAATAGATTTTACGCGTCATTTACTGATTAAACGAAATTTCAATTTTGAAAACTTATATTATTGTTGTTGGAGAATGTCGACGACGAGTCTAAACTAAATTGGATGAAATGTAAAATCAACCAGATGATGATATTCATCAAGTCCATCTCTATATATTATAAATGCGAAAGTAATCATATTTGTTTGTTTGTTTGTTTGTTTGTTACGCTTTCACGCTTAAACTAGCGAATGGTTTTTAATGAAAATGTATAGCAATATAGCTCATATATCAGAATAACACATGAACTATAATTTATAAAGATATATTTAAAAAAAATAAAAAAATTTAATTTAACTTGACATTTGAAATTACCATAAATTACAGATTTCTGTAAAAATAGTCATTATAAAATATTTCAAGGGCATCTTCTCTGATATACTAATGAATAATTACTATTATACATTTAAAACAATAATATATTTTACCTGTGTAAAACAATCCCCACCATTATATCAAGTGTGATAGAAAAGGGATAAGCGGGAGCAATCGTTACTTTTAAACCCAGCGAAGCGGGTGGGTATCATTCTAGTATAATAATAATTTCCATTCACGTATGATTGTATTATCATAATAATGCTATTTTCTAGTATTTTATTTTAGTATCACCATTATTTCTATTATTATTATTATTTTTATTATACTTTATTTTAGTTTTTAACACATACAAAACCATGACTTTTTCTACTTTTTCTCTCTTTTTAACCGACTTCAAACAAAAAAGGAGGAGGTTATTAATTTCGACTATTTTTTTTTTTTTGTTAAGTGTGTTACCTCAGAACTTTTGACTGGGTGACCCAATTTTGATGATTCTTTATCTATTTGAAGCTGGTGCTTCCCATGTGGTCCCAATTCATTTTGGTCCAGTTTTGACAATGGCATCTATGAGAAATCCATAAAAGTTTTAAATTTGCATAAAAAAATAACTCTTAAATTTGCATAATAAGTATGCACAACAAGAGGACGGAAACCTCAATATCACGCTAACCGAATTCGATGATCCTTTTTTTAGTGATAAATTAGTTAGTGTACTTCAGATTCACTAAAAATCACAAAATAAAAAAAAACTTTTAGCAAAAAGAAAACCGCCTTCTAAAGAAAAACTTTTCCCAAACAAATTAATATACACTATAAAGTAAAAAAATAACGATAAATAATATAATGTAGTTAAAATAATTGTAATTGTAAGAGTCGGTGTCAGCCAAGCTAATGTAGCAAACTGTTCTGTCAGAGATTAACAATAATTTTAACTACATTATATTATCGTTCTTTTTTACTTTTTAGTGCATATTAATTTGTGTTGGAAAAGTTTTTCTTTTGAAGTCAGTTTTGTTAAACGTTTTTTTTATTGCTTATTACCACCATAGGACATACAGCCAACTTTTTAAAGTTTAAAATGACTTTCGCAAATTGCAATAACAATTGTTGAATCAATTGTTATGCTGCAAATTTTTGGTTCTGAAAGGTCTCCTGTATTTTATGATATGTAGAATCAACTTTTAATGGTTTTTAAACTCGTCCAATCGATAAGTCCGCCCCCACAATTTTTTGGAGGGCCACATCCAACTCTTGTACAAAAAACTAAAATACTGCTTTTTAGCGATGTTAGGCAAGGTGAGGCGAGACGCCTTGAGTATCATTTCCATATTCTCGTTCCTCGTCCTTTGAGCTACTTCGCGCGAGAGTAAAAGAGGCACAATTTGGCGAATAACATAAATATTTGTCTATGGTATAGCTGCGCAATAATTCAGCGCTAGTCTTATCGTAATGATGTTGAGAATAGATGCTTCGCATCTTCTTCATTGCAATTCATTAAGTTAATTACATTAAATTACTTAATTATTTTACCGTTTCATTTTTCGAAAGAAATTGAACCAGGTTTATTTGACTGTTCATTTCCATAGTAAGATTTTAAAGATCATCGCCAATTTTTTAGTTTTTTTGGATACGGAAACTTAAGCTCGCTCTTGAAACATAACTAAGAACGCTCTCCGTTAAATTATCTTTAAAAAAAAAAATTAAAATCGATTTATTCGTTCAGGCGCTACGATGCATCAGACAGACAAACACACAAACACACACACAAAGCGGTCAAACTTATAACACTTCTTGTTTAGTTCGGGGGTTAAAAAAGAACTAATCGTTAAAAGTGACATGTCTCAGCCAATTTTGATGCTAAAAAGTTGAATTAAAAACGAAAATGTATGTATGTATGAAAATTTTTGATTAAAAAAACATTAAACTACTTTACTCTATAATGTCTTTACATCATTGGTTTAATTCAATAGTGCCCATAACTCCTTAACTGTTGGGTGTTGGACAGACGTCAAAAAAGTACTTTCGACTTAAAATTGTTCGGAGAATACACTCTTAATCTATGACCATCGAGTTAAGGACACTCTGTATATTTACACATAAAATACATATTATACACACTTAAAATGAATGAATTTCGCTTGAAGTACGGGGTTTTATAGCACTTTTTATCGCAGCTGTAAATTTTATTTACGTGCATACCTTTTATAAAGTATTTCATCCTAAAAAGAAAATGGACTAGTCTAATTAAACATGAGACTAATTAAACAGGACTAACTCAATTCTATTATTTTTTTTGAATTTAGAATGAATGTTTAAATTGAAATGTAAAAAATTAAATAAATAAAAGAAATTGTTTCGAATTTTAATTTAATTTAATTTAATTTGTTTTCGATCTCTGTATAAAAACTTTGTGCTTTTCTTTACTTCACAATAAAGTTGTTATTAAAAAAAAAAGAAAAAAACACAAAAAATATATAACAAAACGAAATAAAAACAAATACACAATGTTACAATGGTTTGCGCTATATAAATTTATAAATTTTTTGAACGCTCATGAACTATTATCGTGAAATTAGTTTGTAACAAAAACAAACCTAGAATTATAATTATTACAAAAATAAAAATCAGTATTATTTTTGTTATTTCTTTATGAAGTCATAATTTCTACGATAATATGAACTTACGCACGAATATCAACGGGTATGACAATGACAAACCCATTTACTTATCTATAAAACACTATTTGGGGGCTTTTGGAGATGTCGTAAATACGGTGTGTCGCATCTATGATGAAAGCCTCATATTTTCATTATTTATATGAATATTGATTTAAAATTTACCGTAATCATACTCTGTGCAAACAAGTACCATCAAAGCACTCTCTCATGAACTGTAGACTCGTGGCGTTAAACACATAATTTACACTTTTATAATTATTTGTTAAAATCTTACATGACTTGATAATTATGAAATGCTTTGTTAAACCTATTCATTTGAAACACATAAGCAAGAAGTATATAATACGCCAATATATTTAAAAATATAGAGGCGTATTATATCGGCCCACGTAAATTGTGGTAAACCGTGCGCTGTTAATTAATGTTTTAATATTTTTATACATTCTCGGGAAGGTAGATAGGAGTATATCTTAAATTTACTAATGCTGGAGAGATGCTTCTAAGGATAGGAGATGTCCCAGGAAGATTTCACTTCAGTATTTAACTAAAAAAATTTTGTAAGAAACATATAAAAAAATTTAATTGTCCCACTGTAGAACTGTTTACAAAATGTCGAAATGATTATTGGACATAGGTATCATTTTTCATGTAAAATCAATATTTTCGAAAACCAAGTCTGAACCCCTAAAATTTAACGTATCGATTTTGAAACTACCAATTTTGAAATTAAATGGTTAAGTTAGGTTAGATTAGGTAAGTGTGGTTATCCTGGGATGTGACACACTTTGACCATACTATCCTTGCAATTCAAAGGAAAAGAAATAAATGAATACGAAGAGATCTCCTTGGAGAGTCTTAACCATAGACAATAAATTATAATAATATATAAATATAAATATTTATTATCAATGGTCTTAACCATTTCCTTCGATTTCTAATTAACACAAATCCCGATTAACTCTATTACTGTAGGTACAATACTAATCGGTTAATCTCTTGAAAAATATAATAACCTAATCAAATATTGCCTTATAAATTCTAGCGAATAATAATTTCGAAAATTGTTATTTCTAATCCCATTATTTCTAACCATGCATATAAGCATTAAATTTAATACAGGTCTGGTATTTATTATCCCATGTACGCCCACATCTTTATTATAGAATCATCCACTAAATAAATTATAAACATGAATTCTTGAATTTAATTTTGAATTCAAATTAAATTTTAGAAATGAATGCCATTACGTTAATGTATCTTGATAATTATTCGTAATATATCAGACAGATTTTCGTAAAACGATAACACTATTTCCTTTGTGTGTTCAATATGCCACATACTGATAGTTACATTAAATGCGATATACAAGTTTTTCAAAAAGTATGGAAACAGTCGATGAACTTCGGGAAAACAATTTTTTTTGAAAAACGAAAGAAAAAAAAGCGACGAATAAAAATTGAACCCTCTCTCCGTTGTCTCTGAGGTCAACTTCAAATTTTAATGGAAAGTCCCATTATTTATTAATGAAAATTTGAATCTCAATGTTAAAAAAGTTTTAATCGAAATTATTTTCGTTATTTTTGAAAAGGTCAGTTTATTTACTTGCAAGATAGTTTTATCTGCAAGATAGTTTCAACCAAATGAATTATTTTACACACTTAAAAATCTTAAATGAAAACCCCCATTTTTGGAACTATGTTCCTTATCGCACGTTATCGCACGTAATTTGATCAAACATAGTTGCTAATACTACTCTACTTTTTGAAAACCCTGTGTATACTTATATCGATTTCTATGTTACATACAGCTTTACGCAGTAGCTTGATATTCCTGCACCAGAACAAGTTGTGTCAATAAATTTTTCAACTTTTATTATTCTAAATATCTGAAAAAAATTCAAATGTTGTTATCCGATTTTTATTTATTTGATCACGTGAAGATTTAGTTAACTACAAAATGAAATATTAGAACAGGCGTCATGTCATATACATTTACAAAAAACTTGAATAAAACCCATGATCAGAATTTTGATTATAGTATAGAGCTTATAATTCTCAATTCCGAGAATTTAGGCGAAACAAAACAAGACATGAGTATTTTATATTATTCGTTGAACATTTAATAACTTTTATAATGATTCCGGGAATCTGGAATTATATATAGTAAAAGTTATAGACTTTTGACCAATAATAATAAAACGGAAATATTATTTGCTATGAAAGTACCTATTTTCTCAGAAGAATTTTTTTTTTAATAACATACAATACAAACAATGCTTTACAGGGAAGAGCAACTTTCAATGCGAATTAGTGCATTTTGCAGCAATTGTTAATATGGGCTAGCAATGATCGGTACAAAACAAATTTCATGATCATCTGGACATTTATGGATTAATCATTATAATAATGTAGGTTCGAAAACTTATTAATCCATAAGGCTGTCGAGAAAGTTCAGCCGAAACAAATGTCCTTTACATGACTCAAACTAGGATGAATTAACATCTTTGAAAAATTAGGTCATAAAGAAAGTCACGTTTTAACGGAATTGACCACACCCATTTCACAAAAGATGGGTGTGACCAATCAAACCATCGTTAACAATTTTTAATCCACTAACTAAAATTTATTGTGCAATGTTTTTAAAATTTGGTAATTTAAAAGATATATTTTTGAATTTGTGTGTTTTACAAATTTTTAATCTATTTTTTACGCTTACGGAAGCGTATTTGCAATTTTTTTATGAGCTTTGCGCTCCATACAAGAGCAACTTGAGGACAATTGCCTCTTTTCTTTATTTCTGATTCTCTCGGCAATATTAAATAAAGATATAGAAATAAGTAGCTCTACAATGCAATCTTGAAAATTTATTTAAAAAAACTTAGGTATTTGTCTTGGTAACTAAAGTGTTTTTAATAAAACAAACTCGTAACTCAATAAATAATTTTAATTTAAAATTCAGGTTTTCAGTGGGGAGAGTTTAATTAAATTTATGAATATATGTCGTTTTCATTATACACTCAACGGAAAAATTAACGCAACAAATTTTTCATTTCACTCATCTTCAAATAGTCCCCTCTTCGCGAACAGATAGAATTATTTAATTTCAAGAGAATTAGAAACTTGAATTTCCAATTTCTTATTTTCGTATTTCGCAATCTCGTTAAGAATGAGAACGTATTTTATCTACAAAAATCTCTCCTTGAAATCTCACTATCGGGGTACAATGAATCCTTGTTCGATTTTTTTTTGTGTAGTTGCAATATATCCAAGTTGAAAGAAGTATTGAAGTCTTTTGGAAGAAGAATTTTCACAAACAGGAAAAGTCAAGATTAAACCAAATCGACTAAAGCTTAAAACATACCGTGGGTAAATATTACTTTAACGCATTTAGAGAAATCGATACAGTTTGGGAAAGCAATAGTCTGGACCAACAATTTCATTCTAAATTAGTATTTTTTTCTGGGGTATTTTTTTCATTCTGGGGTAGTTGATTACATCAGTATCTAATGTAGCTACGAAGCGTAAAAATTAGACTCTTTGGTCTTGTTTTTAACGTTGACTTGATCTTGCTTATGAAAAACCATTCATGATGAAAGTTTTTTTAATCAACGTGACATAGTTTATATTTTTCAAAATTTTGAATGAAAATTATGAGAACAATTATTTGCTCAAAGAAGAAAAAAGAAGTAAAAAATTAAAAAGAGAATTTTAAATTGTTGTTTAAGAAATTATTCTAAATCCACTTTAAAGTATAGCATTTATCAAGTTTTCAAATGCGTATAAAAATTTTACCAAAGTTTTACCAAAGCTATATATGTTATTATTGAGTGTTGTGTAAAATTTTATTGCGTTAATTTTGGCATAGAGTGTTTAAGCAATTTGTTTTATTTATTATTCAAATTGATATTTTAAGATAAAACAGACTTGTGATTGAGGCAAGTGGATTAAACAGGTAAACATATAGCTCTTTCTGACTCTACTATTACTAGGATTGAAAAGAGACGAAGAAAAAAAAAATGAGAGAAAGATAAAGAGAATGTAAATGTATTTAATGCCGACTACGAAATAAGTTTCTCTATATATTTACCATTCTACTCTAGTATAACAGAGGAAGGTTGAAGAGTATTTGCATAAATTTAAAACAGCATTTAATGGCATCTGTCATCAATATACAATTTTAAAAGTTTTTATTGGTTACAAATGTTATACCAAATTTGATTGACTTCATTTTCTTTGTTCAACATTATAACATCTTTTATATACCAATTATTTTGTTAAAGTTTTGTTGTATATTTATTTTATTTATTAGTTATCTGTATTTTACTTTTCATTGTACCATCATCCTGTTTATTTTAGTTTTCCAAAAGAAAAAAAAGAAAACATGAAGCCAAATATCTACTCTGTTTTTTATTTTTTAAGTTTGGTATTGATTTTGAAAATATTTCTTTATATAATGCTTTTAAAAATTGTATTTTTGAAATATTATGAAAAAATTTTGAAAAAAATTAGAAGAATCCCATGCATAAATTCCAATTCTTGGAAGGAGTTTGTTATGGATTGAGGCAATTTTGAAAATAAGACTTACCCAGTCTTCAATTAACTCCGATTAACGATGTTATCATTGGGCTAAGCTTGAATATCCGGTATTAACCTAGGCCTAAGAATTCGATATTTTCTTAAACGTGGTTACAAATGCTTTACTTTCTCATACAAAAGAGTAAAGCACTTTTTAACGATATATTATAAACCATTAGTTAGACATATCAAAAAGAATTAAGAACAAACTTGGTTTATTAAATTTGGTTGAAGCTTGAACAAAGGATGGCAAATGGTTGGCCAGGATTTCGTAAAAAGTGTGGGAAAATTATTATTTATGTATTATATTTGTTAAATAAAACGTGGTTTATTACAAAACATAGGAATAGAGACCCGAAATAAGTTAAGTTATTGGAGATTAATTAATCGTAGTAATTATATTTTTAAAATACGCAAATGAATTCATTTGGCGGTGAAAGGAATTTGGCAGGTTCTCAATGCAAAGATGTCCACGCTGATTGTCCAGATGTTAGTTCATTTAAAATTTTATTTAAACTTACATGTACATAAGAAAACATGACGATCAGTAAATTATATTACATTTCAGTTAAGAGTAAAAACACAAAATCTTACAAAATATTTTGTACTGCGACCAGTTGGATATATTGAGCCACCTTTACGTACTCTATAAGTCGTACAGCATTATCAAAGTCTCATTTATCTTACCTACGTGGAGATTAGTTCAACCCAAGTGATGGCTTAAGAAAGCATTCTTGCAGAATGCAAAATTGTAGGAATGGTATAAATTGTAGGAAATATTTCCTAGTTTAATTTTGCATTTAGATTTTTTTCCGCGTAAAATGACTCTGAAAGTAGATATCGTCAAAAAAACTGCTTTTTGGCGGAATTTTTCCAATATGGCGGTGCAAGCGGCAAAGATACGAGGTAGAAAAGTGAAAATTCAAAAAGAGCACCTTATCATCTATAAAATAATTCATTTTCAAAACTCCCGGAATACTTTCCATGTAACCCCTTTTTTTTGAACCAGATGATTAGAGCAATACACTCAAATTATAATTTCTTCTAGAAATTATAAAATTACCATTGTTACACTTCATATTTCTATAATATTCTATATCCAAAAGGGTTATAGGAACGACAGGCAAAAGATGCAATAGAATACATATGTATGAAATATCACAGCTACATCATATTTGCTCAAAAGAACATTTGAATAAAACTTATATATCGAAAATATATGAATATTATACATAATTTAAGTGACATTTTGAAAAGGAAATGAAGAAAATAAAGACATTTATTTCTGTCATTGTATTATACAGAATGTTTTTGAACAGTAACCTCACATTTGTTAGGGATACAGAAGATTAAAATGGACTGGTCTGAGGAAATATCGTGTATAAACATTATTTTTTTTACCACATGAAACAGATATGGTATAAATGGAAGATATTATTATTTTCGATATTTTTTGTTTCGTCACTAGATGGATAGAAGGGCAAGTTTGACAGGGTAGAAAGTGACTCAAAAGCCAGAGTATCATTGTGATATCCTATACGTATGTTACCAACTTTTTCGTTCTTTATTTCTGATCGTCAATTATTTTGTGAGCCTAAGTTTCATGCGTATACCTAGCATTACATCTGCTCATAGTGACATGTATTAATTAAATTAACATTTATTGTGATTGAATGGTAATTGAACTTGCTATCCCAGGCATACCGTCTATATATCGCCACGCCACTTACAACGAAGTACACAAAAACATATTACAAATTTGGTACAACCGCTTCGTGGAAACTAGACTTTAAGAAAGAAAAGTAATATATTATATTCAAAGAATGTTTCCAATGTTGACATATTTTGGAACTTAATATAAGTTTTCAATAGTTATTATAAGCCATGATAATATTTATTATGGCTATAACTTTTCTTTTATATATACTAATATCAGTCACCGCTAATTACAGACGCCAGTTAACACCCATGGAAATAATTACCTACTTAAACTTAGAAAATATTTCTTATATTTACTCGGAAAAAATAGAGAATATTTAAACTTTCATAGAGAAATAGACTTGACTGTTACGTTCAACAGTATTTTCTTACATGGCTATGGGCTCCCAACCATCTTGAGCCTGGAGCTCCAACTATAAAAGACGGCACTATTGGTTTGGGTTAGAATTTTAAACTATTAATTTTTAGCTTAAGAATTTGTAGTTTTTTGAGTCGAGAATCAATTCTTCTTAGTTTAAAATACTTATATTAAAAAGTTTTGATGATTTCTGAATATTTTGCTTGCGTGATCCAAACACTTTAAGATCACATATATATACAGGGCGTTCTGTTATTAACTGCAGATCGTGGGCCTACAGAATAAGCTCATAAAGACGAAGGAAAAAGTCATTTACCAATTTTGGATCTGAGCCCTAATTTGGGCGCTACAGATATGACAAAAATTGATAAATTAGTAAATTCACTGGCTATCATTCGATAAACAGTAGCCAATGATCCTAAGTAGATATTAATAAATGTCATTTGATAATATTCAACTAAAGAAGGGGTATGAACTGATTTCAATTGGGTTATATTATTTTGAAAAAAACATTTAAACAAAACTATTATGTTATCTCATTGGCTTGTTCAATTCCCACTTTTTTTATTATTATATATTTTGCAAGAAAACATTAAATTCTTAGTAAAAAAACAAATAACGTCACAAAGAAAGCGTTTTTTGTTTATTTACGCTAAATTAAAAAAACTCTTTTTGTGACGTAATTTGTTTTTTACTAAGAATTTAATGTTTTCTTGCAAAATATAAAATAATAAAAAAAGTGGGAATTGAACAAGCCAATGAGATAACATAATAGTTTTGTTTAAATGTTTTTTTCAAAATAATATAACCCAATTGAAATTAGTTCATACCCCTTCTTTAGTTGAATATTATCAAATGACATTTATTAATATCTACTTATTATCATTGGCTACTGTTTATCGAATGATAGCCAGTGAATTTACTAATTTATCAATTTTTGTCATATCTGTAGCGCCCAAATTAGGGCTCAGATCCAAAATTGGTAAATGACTTTTTCCTTCGTCTTTATGAGCTTATTCTGTAGGCCCACGATCTGCAGTTAATAACAGAACGCCCTGTATATGAAACAAAAAATTGATCACCTTAAGCTTTTTATACCATGTATATGAAATATACCAAGGTATACTAAGTTTAGTCCCAAGTTTGTAACGGTTACACAAATTGATGCTCATCTATCTGTCTGTCTGTCTGTCTATCTTCTGTCTGTCGTCTGTCCGTCTGTCATCACGATAAATAAAAAACGGGTGCTTTTAAAACGTGCTTAGGATGTAAAGGTGAGGTCGAGTTCGTAAATGATCAACATAGGTCAATTGGGTCTTGGGTCCGTAGAATATATCTTGTAAACCGTTAGAGATAGATAGAAGTTTAAATGTAAGAAATGTTCGTTATAAAAAAATTAAAAACTTTTGCTTGAAACATTTTTTCGTAAATATCTGTTTACCCGTGAAAGCGCAAATTATGCGCAAATTGTATAGTATGTACTATATGGGAACATCAGTTATATATGTGTGACATGTATGTATGTGAAATGTGGCAGAGTTTTCAACACTGTCTTAACATGGTATTTCATAATTAACTCAGTCAATTGTTTGTTTTCACTTGTTAAAATTAAATTTTACAGAAGAAATAAACTTCATCAAATAATAAATACTAACTGTGTTTTAAAAACGCAGTTCCTATATTACTTTTTTAAAGTTTATACTTGTTCCATTAAACTCTTCCTGTGCATTGCATATCTCATACTTGACACAAGGTACTTTTGTCTTTGTTACTCCCTCGTATGGAAGGTTTTAAATGTACTTTTTAAAGTGGCTACTGCTTTTAAGAAAGAAAGCAAGTTTTTTCTAATAAAATTAACTTTTGAACTAAATAAAATCACCCTGATATCAAAAGATTAGGTATACAAAAGGGCATATTGTAGGACACGCATTATTATCAGAACTCTTTTGATCCTAAACGCATAATATAAAAAAGTTTTAAGGACACTTTTCAGAAACACTCTGCATAATTTTCATATTCTCATTTAAATTTCATATTTTGATGTTTTACAAGTTGAGTGAAGTTTTATTAGTTAGGTAGGTCAACTTACTTATATTTCATATATTCATTCTGACTCTCATGTTCATTCATTTCAACTTATAAGGTGTATTAAATATACATATATAAAATATTTTATAACTATAACTGTATATAACGTTATATGAAGTGTGATATTACGTTTGTATTTTTAGTTATTATCTACTATCTGCATTAAATTATAAAATAGCAGTTTATAGTCGCAACTTCATTCTCGTTAAAAATATTAGCGGACTTATTTTGAACAAATCCCTAGTCCGTTGAGTGGGTCGGGACTCCGGACGCCGCTCATATCAATAGGGAATATTCATGTATTTTTTTATATTTTTAATTCATTGTTTACAACGTTATAACATAGTAATAATATAAATACTGTTTAAAAATGCTGTAATTAATTGTAAAAAAATATTTAAAATAGAATATAGAATATAGATATATTTAAAATAGAATAAATAGTTAAAAATGATTTATAAATATGTGACTTGTCATTTGGTGACAGTTCAATGTACTGTTTACTACAGGTGTAATACCCACGTATGTAGTAATTATAGCATATATCTATGGTAATACCATACAAAATATAAGTAATTTATGCCATACAGTCTGATAACAAATCTGATAAGCCACATACTATAACGTCCTGTCCGTTTTAGAAATTTGAATTTCTATCACTTAATTTGTCTCACTGAACTATTTATTATTAATGAATTTTAAGTAATTAAAAAGTTATTCATTACTAAAATAATGGTTTAGATCAAATGTCCAGCCAATAAAGTTACGGAAAAAAATTTTTTGAAGCTAATTTAGATTTCCTAAATATTCCCTATTATTAGAATTCCACAAAAAAAAAAAAAGAAAAAAAAAACAATTCTACTTTTAGTGTACTCTGATTATTGCCATTCACATTTTCTTTGAAATAGAATAAAGACTAAAAATTAAAGATAATTTTAAAAAAATACCAAAAATTAAAATTTAAAAAATAATACTCTTTAAAAACTAATTCATGTTAAGATCACAGCCACAAGAAAAAAATTTAAAACGTTTTTCCTTAATATAATAATAATATTTGGCGCGGTGTTAACAACGGCTAACTGTCTGTTAATTATAATTCATATTCGTAAAAGGATTTAAGCCCTGCTTACTACCAGCACATTATAAAATGACTTTAAAGTCGCAGATTTTTTCCGGTATGTGTCCTAGTAAACGCAGTAATGGCAAGCACCCTCAAGGTATACATTATTCCTGCCTATTTTCAGTAAGAGCAGAAATAACAAAAATTCAGCAAAAATTAATTTGCCATCTTGGCAACTTTTTCTTAACGTTACCAGCTCTTAGTTTTATTCCAATAAATATTAAACAAAACATAGTATTATATTTGAAATGCTTAATTAACTATTAATTCATTAGATTGTATAATACACTCCAATTGCAGTTCATTTTACTTATTATATCCTGTTTATACGAAATATATATCAAGGTATACTAATTTTAGTAGCAAGTTTGTAACGCCTTGTAAAATAGTACTGCCTTGTAAAAGATTTAAAGAAAACGAAAAAAAATTTTATTTCGAATACTATAACAAAGAGCGCCCAAAATCCCACTATTATTTTTTGGTGATTAAACATTTTTTAATTTAAATACTGCAAGCAATGATGATCAATACTGTCTATACAGGGTATTTCAACAGTTATCTCTTCTAACTTTTTTTTTAACTTTTTTTTTACATTCTATTAGTATCATCTACAATGAAATGCCACAAATGTCACTGTATGGAATTATCTTCTAAATATCATATTTCTATCTATAATATCTTATAGGCTGTGGTTAGTTTGCAGCAGTCAGTCTTACTGCACTTATATATATATATATATATATATATATATATATATATATATATATATATATATATATATATATATATATATATATATATATATATATATATCTATATAATTATAGATATATATTCTACTTCTCTGAAATATACTCATAATGTAAGTTTTCACTGTTATGCAATTATCCGAATCAGAAAGTTGTTACCTTCTTTATAAAACTATAGAAACTATTATTTTTATTAAGTTAGAATGTTACCAACATTGTTTTAATGTAATAACATCATGTTACAGTCATTTGGTAGTTGACGTTCCAACAAGAAGAAGCTGAAGAAATAAATTTAGTTGAGTATCTAACATCATAATATCAGAATTTTTAAACAGAGTTTGTCATAAAGTTCATAAAACTTATAATAGGCTAGTAATTTAATTGGAGATATAAAACCCAATAACTCTACCTTTACTATCCCACAAGGATATGAAGAATCTTCTTATTTTAGATGGTAGCGTGTTAGCTTTTGTTATTGATAATGCCTAGTTATACCAACAAGAAACGGAAAAAATTTGTGTCTTCTACCATTTTTTGGTAAAAAATAACTGAAAACAAACAATTGACTGAGTGAATTGTTGAAATACCATGTTTAGACAGTGTTGATTACGGAATCGATTGTTTTTTCACGTCATGTAAGCAAAGAAGATAGCCAGCCATACATACATGTCACACACACATGACTGGTATGTATTATATATTCTATACAATGTTCGAAACTAATTTGCACCCTCACGGGTAAACAGTGATGTTTTCGAAAAAATGTCTCAATCAAAAGTTGTCTTTTTTTTTTATAAAGAACATTTCTTACACATATATATTCTTGTTCTATCTCTAACGCTTTACAAGGTATTGGGTCTGTAGGATCCAAGACCCAAAATTTCTTTTTTCGATTTGAGTTATCGTGTTGTCAGGTGGACAGACTGGCAGATAGACAACCAGAAATGGACTTATTAGGTGATATTATGAACACCAATATTTTTAAACGTTACAAATTTGGAACTAAATTTAGTATACCTTAGTATATTTCATATACATGGTATAACAATACCGATTGCTAGCTACATGGCTACAATGTAGTCAAATTTTGAAATTCTTGTTTTATGATTAAAATGTTATGGTCCTTGACGCAGTGGTCCCTGACCCTTCTTTTATAAGGAACGAAATAACTAATAGTGCAAATTTTTTCCGGATATTAGTGTAATATGTACTGCAATATATGGCGGAATATTATATGTTGTTCGGAAAATAAGGGAATATGCATGGATAAATGTCCTGATCTCATAACCCCATGTAGGTGGAAGTAAATTATAATCTTCCAAAATATAAATAATGCCATAAAAATTTTTTTTGAAATATCTGTACTTAAAACATGGATACACAGTTAACGACTTATCTACCACATTATGCAAAATTTTGTCCACTTTTCCTCATGAAATTCATAATTTTTGGAAAATTTTGAGAACTTTGAATGATCTCTACTTCGAGTGAATGTAGGTTGGGCCAAATCGGTGGAAGATGGCAGATAAATCCATCGTTACCAATCATCTACCTTCACGAAACTAATAGCATTTTTGAGTTCCATCTCACCATACCGATGTGTTACGAAATCAGGCTTGGTACAAATCGGTAAATTTGACGACACCTTCGACTGATCTCAACATTTCGATGCGTCCATTTCGCATAGATTATTCCCGTGTATCTCTCAGAATCAACGTGTTTATATTAAATTAATAAAGTAATTATATATAATTAGCAAATAAAGTTGTTTTATAAACAATTTAATTAAATGTTTTAATTAAAGCACATTACAATATTTTCTTTGCATTCAAGTACTGAATATAACATTAACAATTATAAAATAAAAAAAGATACAATGGCTGTAGGGTGTTGTATTAATTCTACAGACCATTAAAGTCATAAAAAAATATCTGGAAAATACACTCAAATAGCAATTTCCAGTGTATAATAGTGTGAAAACAAAAAAAAATTACACAAATATAAAACTATACAAAAAAAACAATGTAAAACTCATAAATAAAATATATATCACATATCTAGTCACCTACTATCTATCTTATAACTACACATACAAGTAGATATAGTAGGTACTTCTTGAGTCCTCAGGCTGGAATTTTTTAAACTGTGAATGAAAATCCGTTTTCAATCGGGGATCGCATAAAAACTGTTACAGTTCTGGCGATATGATGGAGATTGTTTGTAGCAGTTGTCAAGAATAGCTTTAAAAAATGTATATCAAGTCAATCACATGAGGCAAGTAGGGAAATAATTAATATTTTCCTTGCATTCAAAAAATACGATATGATTGATGACAAGTTCATTATTTAATTAGATTTATAAGTATTTTATGTTGCATTCGAATATTATCGAACGAGAAATACTTACATCAAATTATTTCGTACAAAGGGAATTATTTTTAAACCATGATTTCAAGCTGATTTTTGTATAGCGTGCTTAAGACGTAAAAGGACCCCATCTTGTAAACCGTTAGAGATCGAACAAAAGTTTAAATGTAAAAAATGTTTATATAAAAGAATAAACAACTTTTGTTTGAAAATTTTTTTTGTAAACATCACTGTTTACTCACGAGGCCACAAATTAAGAGGAATCTAAAGGTGGACATCTTTCTTTACTTACGCAACGTCAAAAAACAAACGATTGCGTCATGAACACTGTCTATACATGGTTTTTCAACAATTTACTCAATCAATTGTTTGTTGGCACTTTTTTTATAATATTAAGTTGGTAAATATGATGTCTCTGGCGCTAGATACGGCTCTGTTCAAACATCAAACGAATATTACCGTATCTGAAAGGTGTAGTTTGTTTAGTGCAGACTTTCGCATTTACTCAGAATAAGACTTTTTCTTGGGTAATAGGACTTAATACGTTTCTTGGGTTCACACAAGCCAGCTAGAAGGATTGTTGTAATTGTACTTGGAGACTCTGTTTCTAAAATAGGTTTTCGAGGACATTTAAACTTGAGGATAAGTAATTACTTAAGAAACGGTTTTGTAATATTTAATGGAAAGCTCGAACTCATTTACGCGAATAAATAAGTCTGTTTGTTGCTGTTGACTTCTTGACACACCATTAATAAAAATAATATGTATGTATAGGCGCAGCCAGATATTTATATTAATTTATTTCGTTAAAAATTGACATTTGCACATCTACTAATTGCATGCATTTGAAAAACCAGCTTAATAATTATTTTTTGATCGCTCAAAGTAATCCTAATTCATTATCAGTATTTCGTTTGAATCCATTTCTACGATTGAATTAATTTCTTTCTAGTTGAGTCTGTTGGAAATCTTCTCCAACAGACTTAGGCCCAACCATAACTTACATTATACCTTGATTATTTTCTATATTCAGATTTAGAACATACAATCTGTACAATCTACCCAGAATGTATGTCAATACACCTTCGTTTATAGTTAAATTCTATATTGTGTTCACAACAACATACCTACAATACATGCTCTCAGCTCAATAGCAGAAAAAGTTCATACCCATAACACATGTGAATAAACTAGAGGATATATCATACAAGCAAATTAATAACATCTCTATCATCGTTCTTATACGCATAACTCATCTACTTACCTTTAGGATACCGTTTCATAAAACATATTTATCGTTCTATTCACAAATAGAACCATCAGCCCGCTTTCTAGAGTCTCAAATTTCTCAGGTAGTGGGCAGCAAAAAGTGAGGTATATATGAGCCATAAGTCCGTTTTTTAGAGTCTCAAATTTTTTGGTAGTACACAAGAGAAAGGGAGATATATACATTATATCTACAGTTGCTCAAACGAGATTCAAAGATTCAAAGTTTTTGTAATATCTCTACACCTATTTCTTGCGATTGTTTCAAACACCAATTTCCTATTTGCATTTTAATATGTTGTAGAATATACAAATGAAAACAAATAATTGACTGAGTTACTTGTTGAAATACCATGTATAGGCAGTGTTGATTACGCAATCGTTTCTTTTTACGTCATGTTAGTAAAGAAAGATAGCCGAAGACATAACTGATATTACGCATAATTACGAAAAATGTTTCAAACAAAAGATGTTTATAAGATACATGAGTTGTTCATTGTCGCTCATATGCGGACTTGACCTCACTTTTAATGTCCTGATGCACGCTATAAAAATTTCAACTGGGTATGTCGTTTCGTTTTTGAATTATCGTGTCAACAGACGGACAGGCAGACAACAAGTAATGGACTAAGTAGGTGATTTTATGAACACCTACACAAAAAATTTTGTTCGTCGTATCAAAGTTTTTAAGCGTCACAAAGTGAGTAAAACAGTGATACATTTCAAATAAACATGGGATAAAAATTGGCCATATTGTTGTGCTAATGTTAAATGTTTGATCAATTAAAAAAAAAAATTGAAATACATCCATAGAAAGCGAATTAAAAAACCCAAAAATTTGTGACACATAATTTTTCTCAAACAGTAAATTTAATTTATTATCATTGTACACATATATGGAATGCAATACAAGTCCATTTTCACAAAGAACTACTAACAGAGCAGTTCTGAAAAATGTAAGATTATCTCTTGGTTACTCTGAAAATTCAGAAATACGTCAAAATTTTAAAATTGGTAAGTAAACGTTCATAATATTCTTCTAATAAAGAAATAATAAATACTAAAGAGGAAAGTGAAGGAGTTTGCCCATTGACATCCTATCTTATAAAATGCCCAACCTCTCGACTTTTCAGAAATCAAGATTTAATTTGATTGCATTGTCGAAGGCATAGGCAAAAATTATCAAACTACTGCTTGGATTAAGCAAGATTTAGGGGTTGACAAAATACTTGATTTGTTAACCTTGGTTAAGGCTTGAAAAAAATGGTAAACAAAGGCTAGTTAAATTCAAGTTGATTGAAGTTTCGAGAAGGACTTTTTCAATATTAGCCTAAGCTTGTTTCCATTGTCAAACTTGGAATTATGACTTGAATTCAAATTTTAAACTATTCATTATTACTCAGAGTGAAAAATTTCTTGAAAAAACATATATTAAAGTTAATTAACTTATGATAGAACATAAACGCCTTCATCCACCAATTTTTAAGAGAGAACAATTCATTTCATTAGTTATTAAGTAGTTCATGTTGGCATTTTTAAACTGCTGATACCTCTCACTTATAAATGTAGGTTGCTTCAGCCTCATAAACGTATTACTGTTAACATTAAAGTAGTACCTAACAATCCAGCTACCTCTACGAATGTTGTCATATATGCCTTTGTTTAATCATAAAATACCTTTTATGGTATAAAGGAAAGCTTATTCCATGTAAACGAAGCCTTAGGCAACCGACTGATGTTCAATAAAAGTTAATGATAATGATATTATAGATAATGATATTATACTTAATGTACACGTCGCAATATTGTACATATCGAATACAAATTCAGTTAAAAGAGGTCTCAAAGCACAATTGAGAGAAAAAGAAAACATTGTGTCCAATTTCTTATACATTTTACGAGATTATTTAGAATCATGGTCTAAAATACCGATAGCTTTGGACAATTATGATTTCAATTGATAAAATATGTTCTAGAATAATCTGAACAATGATATTTCATCCGCTAGTCTCGAATATCAATCGATTTGGCGAAATAAGATATAACAGAAACTTGCACTTTACTAATTTGTGATTATTTAAAAATTGTTCTATGACTGATTGACAGACAATGTATGGACAAACGCAGAGATGTTACAAGGAGTTAAAATGCAAAATTTTTGTTTTTAATTTTGGATTCGGATGGTGGACGAAAGTCAAAAGGATATACGACATTGGATGTGTTTTCTGTTGTTTATGAACTACAATTTGATACTTATATTAGTTAGGATGTTTTCTACCGGGAGTGAACTTTGTAGAGAAAGTTCACTTTTTAATAAATTATACTATTTTGTTGGATGAAAAACCTAAGGCTAGCAAAATAAGCAATGCAAAAGTGATTAAACATAAGTAGGAAAGCTTACTCAACCATAAAAACAGGAGGTAAGGATTTAAGTCTATCTTAGAAAGGTAATAGGCATGGTTAAACAGAATCGATAATTTTGCCAATATGAGCGAGAACTAACTCTTTTGCCTTGATTCAAACAATATCGTTCCTCGCTCATGGTTTAAACATTATTAGAAAATAATAATTTTAATTTTAAGTAATTTTACACGTGTAAAAATGGTTGTGGAATATCAAAAATCATTCCAGGTCATTTAAAAAAAAATACATTATCCGTTTTCTTTCAAATGCAAAGTATTAAAAATTAGATCAAAAGCAAACTACTCAAAATCAGGAAGATGAAGATAGCAGCATCCAAAAACGGAATCATTAATATTTGTAAAGTATATCACAATTTTATAAGAATCAAAAAGAAAGTGATTACATAGTTGTTCATACGAGTGCCTTCATATCGCCATACTCAAAGTCAATTTGAAATATACGTAACCTTTAGTACTAAGGTATTTGTTCACACTCGTTGCACAATTTTTTTATATTGTTGTTTTTATATTATTTTCATCATAAACTGATGATAATATGTATACTTATTCGTTCCAAAAACAAAAACAAAATGGTAAGTAACAAAATAGGAAGCACGTTGTGAACGATGTGATGTATAATATTTTTTTAATAATCAGACTTGTATTTGAAATTGATTTAAGAAATTTCCATCGTTCTGTATTCATTAAAATGCGAAATACTTTCTTATAATTATTAAAAAAATTCTATACCCAAATTTAAAAAAGATATGTCTAGGTTTATTAAAAAAACAAGTTTGGACCACCATTGGACTCTCCAGCCTTGTCATTCGAGTTCTTTTTCAAGTTAAGTCGCGTAGGTATGGAGAAAGTCGCCCTTATCTGCTCTTTATTTTGCAACAACTTTTGGCCTAATAGAAATTTTTGAAAAATTACGAATGCGTCCTAAAAAATTTATGCGTCTGTAAAAATTTCAATTTAATTCGCTCGTATAAACAATTATTACTGCGACCATTGAATGGGCAGTATTCTAAATTCGGTAGAAACACGTCCAAATACTAAAGAAACGTTTGACCTGAATAAAGGTACAACGAATATGGTGAGAATCGCCCTCAGCTGCTGTACTTTTTGCGATGGAGCTTTCTTGTCACTGGAATAATGTACATTCTGTAAAACATAAAAAAATTTTACATCAGAACGTTCTTCATATTTTTTTATTGATTTCGTATATGAAATTGATAAACTATCGTTTAAAATAAAACAATAACCTGTCATACACCACACCACCGTCAACCAAACCCGTTCTACTAGATAGCTCAAGCTGTTGGGCTGGATTGTGTGTTATCCATAAAATAAAGATTTTATATTGATGCTTTTCATAAATTTTTATTTACTTACACTACCGTCAGAAATTACAACTTCGTGTTGGGTAATGTTGGGTTGGGTAATCTCTTAACAAATTTTCGCTAGTTCGTTCTCGAAATCTGAATCAATTGTGAAAATTTTAGGGTGGAGGGGTTGCCCGATTATTTAAATAAATAAATGACTTCAAAAGTAGGTATATTTAACATTGGTTTATGATAAAACGGTAGTTGGACGATATATTTTCACAGACTCTAGTTGCTGGAATTTAAAAAAAAAATTATTTAAATTAAAGTTAACACCTTAAAAAATTATTGCAAGCAAAAAAAAACCCGTTGTGACCGAATAATGAAAGATGTATGAGCACGGTAGTATATTTATATATGGTATAACTTATATGACACTATAAGAAGAAAATAAAAATGCAACTTTTAAATTGTTCGAATCATCAAGTAATATTTTTTACTTCCAAAACTACTCATACAATCTTTTTTTCAATATGTCAATAATATTTAAGTAAATTAATAATGGTTTAAAATTATTGCCGATGAATTGATGATTTATCATTTATCACTGTAAGTCGTACTGATCATCACCATCTGTCTATAATAAATATTTTTTTTTAATATACTAGTTATATTTCATATTTATGTACGTTTGAGAATTAAAATTAGTGCAAATAAACATTCGACTGTCGGGTTAATAGAGTATTCTACTATGTTTTAAAAAGTATTTCAAAATGTTGACTTTTCCAATAAAAAGCCTCTAAAAAATAAATTTCGTCCAAATAAGCACGCCTTCTTGCCATAAAATTAAATTAAATTTTAAATCTTTTTTATTCTCGCAAAAACGTCGCAGCCATTTTGGTAATATTGACAAAAACAACAGTCGTGTATGTAATTATTATATGTATGAATGAAGTTAATGGTAATATAATCTACAATTACTATGAAAGCCATTAACAAATTAGTAATTATTGCATATTATTTTTGCCTATATGATATCACATCATGGTCTCTGAAGTACCTGAAGTCGATAGTGAATGGCATTCCCTGTTCCTCAATTCTAACGCGATTCCAAATTCGTGTTCAGCGACCGCAAAAACCTCCGAGTAATCAGTTTAGAATCATTTTCATCACTATAAACCAAATTGTGAATTTAGTATATTTACGGTCAGTTTAAAATGCAATTATAAAATGCATATTATTTATATACATTTCTTATAAATCAATTTAGGTCACAAAATTTCCTGATGCTCTAATGGAGAAAACTGTATTCAAATTCTGTACAGTCTTACTGTACAAACTTTATTGCTTCGTCTCTGACTATATCAATAAACATAAGTCACTAATAATAGATTAAAATGGTCCACTCTGTATTCGTTGTGTGCGTAGTCATGGAAGGGACAATAAAATCGATGCCAGCGCTTCCAGTGAAAAATTTTGGCGTTAAAGGAGGCTGTTATGACTAATTTGCAGTTCTTTACATGTTAATGTTATAGAAAATGTCAAATAAAAATTACTGAGAAACACTTATTAATTTAACTTGATGCATTAAAAATTGTGAAAATAAGAAATCAAATTGCATAAATAATATTTTTCAAATATAAATTATCATAATTATTTATTTAAATTTGTGAGACAATAATATTAAATTTTCAATGATAATCATAAATGCAATCCATACAATTATATATGCATCCATACAATTCTATAATTAAAGTAGTGTATCGTTACCGTGGAAACGCCTCCAAAAAAACTCACGCACGGTGCGAATAGGTAACTTGTATACACACACATGGATGAGACCGCTGCACTTCATATCTGGTTATACTTAAGCCTGATTCATAATAATCTCTTGTAGAATAAACCAGTATTAATTTTTTGAAAAAACCACACTTTTACAGAATGAAAAGGGGAGAAAATATATGTTTTCAAAACAACTTTTAATAAGACAAAATTACGATGAAAAATCTTTTACTAATTCAAACTTTTTGTCTATCCTCCATAATTTACATGTAACACTATTGTTACTACAATTTTATTAATAAAATTTAAATGCTCTTTGTTTCAGCAACAACAAAACTTTGTTAACGTAGTGTATAAAAAGTTTTAGACGTGTTTAATTTGTTGTTGATACAAGAAGTTTTGATAATGACTTGAATATAATAATATATTATATCCATAAGTGGAAGGGGGCGGAAAAGACTAGTTTTAACGGGGTAAATAAAAAAAAAATTGATATCGATTCTACTGAAGCGATGATCTGAATTATAACCAGTAGAAATGACAGTCAAGCACGACCAAGATACGTACGTCTTTTATAAACTCATTACGTATAAAGAAAAAAGAAATCTAGCATGAAGTTTGCAAGTATATTCACTTGACTTTTCATAGATTCTTACTTTTTTTTTATTTATGTTCCCCTTTTTTGTAGTACGTATCTATTTTATTTTATTAACAAACTGGTTGCACTTTTAATATAAGACTTAAACCATATAGTACAGTCAAAGATGTTACAAATAAATGATAATGAAATAAACCGCTAGCATTTTGCTAAAACACGATGGGATATGCTTTTTAGGTGTCAAAAATCATTTGTAAGGTATGTGTTAGTGATGCAAATGTTTGTATTTGTTGTTGTTGTGCGAATGGGCCTTTGCCATAATTTTTTTATTGCTTCAAAAGACGTTCGTTATCAAGCCAAAACATCGCGTGGAATCAATTTTTGGATAACGTCAATAACCACGAAAATATGCACGATTTAAATATACAAATTGAAAGAAAGGAAAATAACACTTGGTAGCGTCATAATTTGTAAATGTCATAGCGACTACATTTCAAAAGTTGTTTTGTAAGAATAAGGTAGAAAAATTATTTAATTGCTTATATCTTTCATGTTTATTAATCGAATTTAATTTTGATTTCAAATTTTGTAGTCTAGTCTCTCACATTTTCAAATTTTAAGGAAATATACTTTCAAATCGACATCAGGAAACAGGCCTTTTTAATAAATAGGCAACTTGTATTACTTGAATGATATAAAAAGTCCATATACACTTTCGAAACTAACAATATTAAAAATTTAGTATCTCTGCTGCCATTCAACCACAAATTATGAAATTTGGTATTCAGAGGTTTTTGGATCGCTAAACACGACTTACTTACGAACGATAACAAATACTTTTAACTACACAGCTTTTTACGTTCATCTGATCTCCGGATGTGATTTACGGCTTCACATTTTTATACATTTATAACTCGTGAGTTTTCATTGTGAAACATTTTGTACTCTGTCACTTGAACCCTTTAGACAAAATCTAAAAATAAATTGCGTATGATCATTATTTGTTTTCCTAGCGCCTACACTGTTATATAACACAGATAATATTAATGCTCCATAAAATATATTCAACGATGTTATATGCACTTCTGAATGATAAGGAATATTTTAAGAAAATTTAATCAAAATGCAAAATATTTCAAAATCAATCCCTGCAACCAACATTCAATTTAATATCCTTTCTAGTATAGAGAAAAAAGCAAAAATAACGCGAAAATGGTCTTTCTTTTTTGTTAAAATGATTTTTCATTTTCAGGATATAAGTAGGTATATTTGTGATCAAAAAATTGTGCGGTTGTTAAAAAATAGCTTTCTGACGAGATCAACAAGATATCATTGTACTTTATTTATTTATTTATTTTTTCCAATGATGTTAAATTCCATGACAACTCTCTTGCTCTAAGAGTGTACTATAGATAGGAACTTTTCTTCACATTTATCTACATTTCACTTCTTTAATTTATAACGAGTCCTGGTAAAACCGAAAAGATGACCTGTCCAACATTGGATGGACGAACTGATTTCATTTTTAGGTAACGAACCACGAAGATCTGTTTTCTGAAAGGATACAAGTTTATTTTACCAATCAATAATACATACTACGGCGTTCGGTATAATTTCTAGTAAGGTAAGAGTTCAACTTGTTTTAAAGTTTAAGACTGAGCATTCCTGACAGAAAACCGATAGGAATTCCCAAGTACAATCTCCGATTATAATTATGTTTCAAGAACTCCGAACTAATTTTATGGGAATTGGATCTCGGTCAAATTTGCTTATAATGCGAGTCTTTGTAGATCTTGCAATCCTGATGAAAAGTTCTAATGGGTACGATGATTCAAATGATAACTTTTTCGAGTTTTGGACGTTGTCCTTACGAAAACTGTACAAGAACCAATTTATTTTTTTAAATCTGGCTTATACAAATAATCTGATTTTGACTGCTGACCTAAATAAATATATAAAGATATCAGTAATAATAATTTATTAAATAGTTAATTATAAATTGTTGTTCGTTCGACAGCTAAAATAATAGATATGAATTTGGTTAATGTCAAGTAGGTGAGCATATAGTGGTTGCTATGGATATGGCTAGCAGACGATTTCTACCAGTTAGCTCACCATGGCAAGCCGCGTTTAGGAACTTCGTTATAAAAACAGTAGAAGTCTGTAAGTGTACAAATTTTTGACATCCTCTCATACACACTGAAGTTCCCTTTCCAACATTTATACCTAAGCTACCTCGTCTAAAGTTTTTATTGATATTCCCCATAGCTCAAGAATGTTTGTATTTGAATCAGCGTGCCCAGTGAGAGTTTTGTTCAGGATGCCAAGATTTACAAAATCTACCAAAAGCAAATTTAACCGAGACCCAAGTTTCATAAAATAAATTCGAGTCCTTTATTTGAGGATATTGTGCTGGAATAACATTGAAGGAATGCTGTATCCATTTGACCTAGCTACACTGCATTGATTTATTATACGGTTTATTTCCTTTTGTGTGTTTTATAAAATTTCATAAAGAATTTTATTTGAAATCATAATGTTTTTGTATGACCATCAATCATTTAAAATTTATATACGAAAATGTTTGTCATCCAAAATAAAATTATTATTTGTGGAGAGAGATATTATAATCATAAAATATATTGATTTTTGTCAGCATATTTACAGACATGTGCTACAGTGCTACACATACCATCCGTTAGCTGTTGTAGAGTATTGTGATATGATATATCTATCTACACACTAAAGATTATGTTGCTCTGTGATCAAAATAAGTTAAATTTGTTTTTATGAAACTAATTAAAAAATTGTTTGTATAATATTTTTACCTTTGAGTGTAAATACGTACATTCGTAATTATTTCATAAACTATCTTTATTTACACAAATTTAAAATGTCTTCTCTACCATTGAAATGATAATTAAGAAGAATTTTACAGTCTGATTCACGTCCGTTCTAAATATAACATAGAGAAATTTAAGTAAAAACAATACATTTTATTTCCATTGCTAAAGTTTCTATCGTGGTGTGGCCAACCACAATATTGTGGTATTACAAAAAAAAAAAAAAAAAAACGTGCCGCAGGAGCCACCTAATCCAAAAAAGTTGCAATTATGATTAAAACTAGCGTGATACCCACCCGCTTCGCTGGGTTTAAAAGTAAAGATTGGTAAAGACTACCGTGCTATAGCCTCTGCCTCTCTTGCTTTCACTTATCCCTTTTTTATAACACTCGAAATAATGATAAGTTTTTGAAATATAAAATAGCCATAATTCATTGAGTATTTCATAAAGATGGCCATACAATTTTTAAATTGACTATTTTTACAGAAATCTGTAATTTATGGTAATGTCAAATTAAATTTTTAAATTAAAAAAAAAATATTTCGTTATAAATTATAGCTCATGTGTTATTCTGATGTATGAGCTATATTCTTGTTAAGTTTCATTCAAACCAATTCATTAGTTTTTGCGTGAAAACGTAACAAACAAACAAACATCCTTACTTTCACATTTATAATATAGGGATGTCAACGTGCCTCAAATACATTTTTTCGGTAATTTTAGCCTCGACTTAATAATATGGCTTGGTTATTTTTTCACGCTTCAAATATTAAATTTAAAAGTATGAAAATAATAGAATGTCTCTACAATATTGTTTGCAAAAAAGTTCTCTTACTTAATAATATAAGGGTCCATTTTAACCCCAATACCATTCAGACAGGTTTGCTTTGTTGTATTTAGGTATCATAAAGAAGTATGGTGCAAGTTTTCATTGTGCCTCAAATATGTGCATATTAAAATATAAAACAGTTCTTCGACTATGAGGTCACATTAGAAGTTTTTTTTTTATTATAGAAAAGGATTTTCAACTTATCATATTTTTTTAGTCACACAAATTGTATACATAAAGTAGCGGAAAACTATATACTCTTCGTTTTTGGAACCATTTTAAGCATGTAATAAGACAAAAAATAAAAGTCAGTCATGGAGGTTATTGACGAAAGTGAAAGCTGAGAGCTTTATTTAAAAATGAATACCTGTATTTCTTTTAAATTTTTAATTAATTATACTATTAACAAATAAAATTTCATAACTTGTAAATGTAAATTTTTAACGTATGTATAAAAAAAACTATTATGATAATTCTAATTATAAAATTATAAACAAATCATAAAATTTATCATGTTTTTCAAATTTTGTATCAAACGCCATCTATGAACAGTAATCAGATCTTACCAAAGATCAGAATCGCTTAGTTAATAGTTAATTGTACAGCTCTAATTATTATTAGGTACATAGTTCGGCTGAAAAAAGTTTTAGTTTACTAGGTTACGGTGTAATGTTTGTAGTTGTATTTATGACATGTTGCTGCCGGGAAACCATAAAATTTTACCCCACCAAATATTATTTATTACACAAATATTACATACCTAACATGCCTATAGTTTTTCATCTCAGAAATATTTTTTTTATGTGTATAGGTTTTTTAAATTTTTTAAATTTCACTGGCTTCAGTAAACATGTTATGAAAGAGTCTATTATAATAGATTTTATAAAAATATGTTCAAAATTTAATGAATTTATTTCACAAAGCATAAAGTATTACTTTATCTAGTCAATTCAAATACACCGAAGTAATTTTTTTAAATAAATTTCAGAGTAAATAATGTTTGAGGGTGGTGAGCTTTATAAATTTGAAATTGTTTTTATATTTAAATCTGCTTAATAAAACACATAAATCAACTATAAATATATATATACCACATATACAGGCTGGTTCTTTAAAGAGTTTCTAGGTAATTTTTCAAAAACGGATTCTATTATCAAAAAACGGATTTTCTTATTTTTGTGAAACATTAAAAGAAGTGTAACTAGTTTTATTTTCCAATCATGTATCCAGTTTTTATTATCTCCCTGATCTAACGATGCTCAACTTTGTTTTCTTTTTAAATAAAACTACCTACCCGATTTTACGGTTTTTGAAGTGAAAACTGAGGTTAGATGAATGTAATATATGTATAATAAATAACTTTGGGTAAAGTAAAGTCTTATGGTTTAACGCACTGCTGGGCAGGCTTTGACTTTGTTGTACTGTTAATGACTTTTAGCAAAAGAGGTATGTTGCCAAGTGAGATACATAACGTATTTGATGTATGTTACGCAGTTTCATGACACTCCTTGAGAGTATCTGTCTCTACCTGCAGAGCTGAGTTTCTCTAAAAAGTAACCATTGCCCAACAGTGTTAGTGTCAGTAATATAGCTACAAATATTATGAATGTATCTTTATTTGTAAATCGACAATGAAGTCAATAAAAAGGCTACAGATATATCACCCCAACCTAAGAAAATAAAACTTTTTTCGATCGAAAAAACGACACCTTTGTATTATAATTAAAGCTGAAAAATTAACTATTAACTAAGTGATTCTGATATTTGGTTACTTTTGATTACTGTTCACAGATGGTGTTTGATATAAAATTTGAAGACATAATCAATTTTATGATTTGTTTATACTTTTATTATAATTATTATTAAACCTTAACTTTACCGTTTTCAATAAATTATCTGGAAACTTTACAAAAAAAAAAATCAAACTGTATATTATATAGATAGGTATGGCACAATCAACGTAGAGCAAAATACACATTATATTAATAAGGTAGTTATTAGAAAATAAACTCACACCATCCTTCTATTGAGTTTGGAGTATAAAAAGTTTTTCAACATTTTATCCCCGTTTCAGTTTTCCATCAAGTAAATATCTAAAAATCCAAATATTGTTTTAAAATTTTTAGTTTCCAATTGTAAGAGGGGATACAAAAACAAACATGTTAAGCCCCTAAATTTGAGTACCAAAATGCTTCATTTTCGAGCTACAAAGGTGTTGAAGTTTGGGAAAATAAATATTAATTAAATATTCATTTTATTGCTAACTTTTGGATACATTCTAATTGGAGAAAATAATTTCAAGATTCATGAAGCAATTTTTGAATTTCATAACATTGAAATGAAATTGATTTCATTTAATATGACCCTGAAATTACTGTGTGTGGCAATAAGGTTGTGACAGCCTTCAAGGCCAAAACAATACTAAGTTGACTGCCTTTATCTTTTATACTTTGACTTGTACTTTGCTCTTTCTATTACTCATTGATCTTCATAAAGTGAGTCATTTTTAATCTATAATGGCTAATAGCCCGTTTTGTATCTAACCAATCAAAAAAAAACCCACAAGTTAAACACACATAGATTGATGGAGGACATCATGTTTTGACATCAAATTCAACCTAGCTCTTCGAGTTTCTTTAACAGCCAATTAAGATCCTAAAAGGTAAAAGACAGAATTAGAACACTTTAAATTAGAAAATTGATCCTGAAGATACTTACATTTTTCACTTAAATCATTTTTTACAAAAATCATCAGTTTTTGGAAAAATAAGCCATTATTGTATTTAATCGAAAGAAAACACGGTATGGAAAAATGTTTTAGTCAAAAGTTGTCAAGGCCAATACAGGACATTCGCCATGGCTTTGACTACAATTATCAAAGAATAGAATTTCCTCCGCAAGCTCTTGTTTTTTTGAAAAAAAATTTTTAGCAAAAATTATTATGAGGATGAACTTCCTAACTTAAACTTTTTTCGTTGAAACGGTGGTTTTGTTAAAATGTTAATAAATTCTACATAACGGTTTGGATAATAAACATCAGATTTAGTCTCGCTTCAGACATCGTATTCATTGCCTTTTTCGTCTGGTGGATCTGCTGGGGATAATTAAAAGATCAGCGATCTGATCTTTTAGTAAATACCAGCAAATAATAGTCCGCTTGATAAACCTCGAGTCAAGTCTGGACTGTTCGTTTTGTAACTATGTTCCTGTTTTGTAACTATGTTCCTTGTAAATTAAAAAAGTACATACGCGACATTTATAATATACCAAGGAATAAAGTTCCTATCGGGTGTCCCACAACACCTCTCGTTTTTTATACAATATATTACTATTAGTAGGATGATGTTTATTCGAGCATTGCCTTGCATATAGGGATGTAACAAAAAGTACTCCCTATATTAAGTTTAAATAAATTCGTCATCTATTGACATCGCCAATTCCATGAAAAGTCAATATCGCGTTTCCATACTGTGTTGTAATTCAGAAGGTGTAGTCAGCATGATATGAGCTTATTAATCTCACCATGATTTATTCAAAGAAATGTCGAATATAATTCCACGGTCCATGTATTGGTATTTATAGTATCTATCCATGAAAAAAAAAATTGTTATGATAAATTAAGGTAGTGACACATGTATACACATAGAAACCACAGCGTCTAATATTACAATTATTTCTGATAGGCATGCATAATGAATAAAAAGGTTTCGCAATTCATTATATAAGTTTATTGCCATTGGGACTTGAAGAATGAATTCCCTGTTATATTAGTTTACTACACCATAGGTAGTATTTTTAAACATTAATTACCACTAATTCGTTGAAAATCTCATGTCAGTACTAAATGTTTATAATATTTTTTGTAAAGGATTCTGGGAAATATACTTTATATCGTTGATGGTGAAATAAACATTTATGGTATGTTAAAAAATTTATTAAAATTAAAGTTTAATGTTAAATGCATAGCCCCTAAAAAAATAATAAATTTTTGCTGACAGTACATTGTCTCCACTTGAGTGCCGATCGGGATTTACTGGATATTTTTCATATGGGTCACTTCTGATAAGGACTTTAAAGCTCGAAATTATAAACTCAAAATGTAAAGAATATGATTCCCGTAAATATCACACTTGAGCTATAAAAAAAAATTTTTTGATTGGAAGTGAAATTTATGTGTTATCAAAAGTTATGTATTATAAAAAGAATTGAATATTTCAACTTTATGACGCCATCAGAATCCAAAATATTTAATCTTGCTCTATTAAATCAATTTGTATCCAATTTTAATAAACCAGGTTTAAATCTGACTAAATTTGCGTCGTACTTTTCAAATTTGTGATCAAAGTTAACCTTATTTTAATAGCTTTCAAGAATGTGGAGTCCTGTTCCCGGAATAAAGCACATCAGAGATAGCTAGCGGAAAACTGCTATCAGAGCTGAAAAGAATGACCCAAAATTAGTGGGTTTTTAAAAAAATTTCAATAAAATCGAATAAAATTTGCCTGTGTTATCAAAAAAATCGAATATTTTAACTTTGTGACGTCAGCAGAATCCAAAAAATTTAATTTTTCACTATCACATCCAAATTTTATCCAAATTGGATAAATCAAGTATGTAATCCTACTTAATTTGAGGGATACTTTTTAAAATTGTGGCCAAATTTAACCTAGCTATAATAGGAAGAATGTGGAGCCCTGGTCCTAGCATTAAGCACATAGGTGATAGCCAGCGAAAAACTGACATCACAGCTGAAAAGAACGATCCAAATTTAGTGGGTTTTAAAAGGCTTCGTATAAGATCCAATCAAATTTGCCTGTGCTTTAAAAATATATTGCATGCGTAATTCAGTAGAGTATTTAAACAATCGCTTTTGTTGTTTATTATTTTCACTTATTTAAATCTCTTTTCACATGTTTATGAAGTTTCACATAAGAAACCTGACTATAAAATTTATTTATTAGAATCGAACGAAATAAAATTGGAACTGTGAAAGGTTATGATATAAACCGACTTACAGCGAATTTTGATATCTCTTTTAGATATATCATTTTATATATCGATAAAAAAAATATTTTTCTGAATTTACTTATCTCGATACATTCCTTTAAATTTACACTGCCAAGGTGAATTTACGTTATCTACCATAAACTAAATCCATTTCTTGACTTGATTAAATTTCTTTTTTCCAACACCCCCCCCCCCCCATAAATTTTTTGAATTGATTTAGACTAAGTCCAATAACAAATAATCAAAAATTAAAACTTTCACCAAAAATTACTCTGGCGCTCGTACCTCCTTAATGATTTAAGATAACTGTATTAACAGTGCACAACGCCCGTAAAAATTTGAGTGAAATTTTAAAAGTAGTATTAATGTACAAATCAATTGGTTTGCCAATGTGTTTTATTATACCAACAGCTAAAAGCTAGAGCACTGAGTAAGAAAAATATGATTGAGCCAAACATAGCGATGCGCTTTAAAAAATAAAATATGTGATTTTTATTTTTGTACTAGAGTGATACCCACCCGCTTCGCTGGGTTTAAAAGTAAAGATTTATAAAAATTGCTCTCTCTTATCCCCTTTCTATAATACTCGAAATAATGGTAAGGATTGTTTTAAACAGGTAAAATATATGTATGGTTTTCTATTGTTTTAAATGTATAATAGTAATTATTCATTGAGTATATCAGAGAAGATGGCCGTGATATATTTTATATTGACTATTTTTACAGAAATCTGTAATTTATGGCAATGTCAAATGACTACTTTTACAGAAATCTGTAATTGATGGTAATGTCAAATTAAATTAATTTTTTATTTTGTTATTAATATATGTTTATAAATTACATCTCATGTGTTATTCTGATATATCAGCTATATTGCTTTACAGTTTCATTAAAAACCATTGGCTAGTTTTAGCGTGAAAGCGTAACAAACAAACAAACAAGCGAACAAACATGTTTACTTTCGCATTTATAATATTTAGAGATTTTAACATACTACAGAAATAAAAATCTCATTTCAGCGTCCCATGTAGATTTAATAATTGTTAGACCATTTTGTACAATATTTTGAAAATATAATAATCGTATCTTCAAAATAATGTTATATTAAGCCAACATAGTTGTGAATTTTGCTATAAAATGTAAGATTAACCCCATTCACATAAATGAATAGACCTTAATACTTTTTTGTCCAATTGGTGTACAATATTATACAGCAATTTGAAATAGAAAATGAATCACGTGAGCCTTCTTCACCTTTGTTTTGACTGTACTATAAAAGCTGTTAAAAAGTTTTATAAAAAAAAATTACAAATGGTTATTTTTTGTTGCTTCGAACACATTTTCTCACCATATACTATTTTTCAACACGGAAATTGTATTGCTGCTGTTATTATACCTTTTAATACAATGAATGCCGTTTGGGAAACGCTGATTTCCGTACGCTGTCTTGTACAATAAATTCTTTCAAATAAAGTTATTTGATTTAATGTCTTTTTACAGTAAAAAATGTCAACATACAAAGGAAGTATAAAATTATGCTATGACATAATTTATGAATTTACTCTTTTCAAAAATTATTAATATCGAATAGTTTACCAAACTATACCGAGGGTTATAATAAAACTAACTGAACTAAGTATATAAATATAGAGCAAATGAATTCTTTTATAGTTCCTTTGTATAATAAATTCTACTTTTTGAAAATCAATTAAGACAAATAAAACATATAAGAGAATTATTAACAGCATTAACAAAGCTCTAATTTTGGCACTCTAGATCAAAGAATCTAACATTAAAGTAAATTATATATATATTTCTCTAATCGATAATTAGAATATTCTACAAATTATATTTTTTTATTAGGCGGGATAGCAAACAAGTTTTGACTTTAACTTTTCAAAACAGCAGTCATTTTTCATTATGACATTTATTTGTTTACTATATTTTTACAATTAAAATAAATATTCCATGATCCAAAATCAACCATAACCTATGACCAAATCAAAGCTTATCAACCAAATCAAATTGGCCATATTTTTATAGCCTATGGATAGTAAGCGAAAAATTATTAATTATATTTTTTATTTAGTTTATTTGTATCAAATTATTAAAAAATACTTTGAAAAGTGGTGTGGGGCTGATTTTGGCCTGATGGGTTAATGTTTTTTGGTGGTAAGTACCTAAATGTGTTTGATATACCAAAATAATTTGCAAACATTAAATCATTGGTAAAAAAGAAATAAAACATTGGAACATTCTTTTCATTGTAGGTTGTAAAACTAGGCTATACCTAATTACCTAATTAAATATGTCAGTTGTAACAAGCAATCTAATTAGATTAAAATAAAAACACAAACTATTTATTATACTAATTAATTGATCATTCGGAAACAACTATTAATTACCATTTTATAAAAAGGAATTTTTTTTTCGTTATTTGTAGGAATTATTCGTTATTACGTTACCTAAATATACCCTTGTTTCGGTTCCTATTATATAATAATAAAATAATATAAAGTTCCAAACCTAAAATCCCGACATCAACAAAATCACGCGAAAAAAGGAGTCCCATTAACCTCATTGAAAATCACAATGCCACTCAAAGTTGTTAATAAATGCATGAAAGAATCAAAGAGAAATCTGTTACAACGTCATCAGGAAGGTAAGTTCGTTATGAGTGTCTTAATATATGTTACAAGAGGGAAAAAAGGAGTCCCATTAACTTCATTGAAAATAAATATGCCACTCAAGGTTGCATGTAAGAGAAACCTGTTACAACCTCATCAGGTAAGGTCATTGGAGATGATCCCAGGTACAACTTATTGTACCATGAACCACAAGTCCATATCGATTAATATTTAAATTCTCAAATAAATTTAATTTATAGGAATAATAGTGGCGAAGGGGAGACTATTTTCAAGGGAATATTAAAAAAATTACCTTCAAATATTATACATATCAATTTTGATATCCGGAACTACACTCTTCCTTACTGGAAAAATTGATAACTCTACAAACAAAATAATTAACTAGGCTAAAAGTAATTTTGTATTATGATAATATATTATACGTATTCATGTTCACTAGTTCTAGTAAATTAATAACGAAAAATACCTTTTTCGTGATCCGTAAAAATCGAAAATTAGATAATATAATAGCAGGTACCTACATGAAAAAGTATTCACATTTCATTCGAAAACATTAAATAATAATGTAACCATGCATATTCACTAGTTAAAGTAAATTAATAGCACAAAACACCATTTCGTGATCCGTAAAATTCGAATACCAGACAAAATAATAGTAGATACATGTAAATCTCTCCATATTTTATTCAAACACATTCATCTATTTATAGTACAAGAACATAAATATATTACATAGTAAAATATTCCTCTCTTGTAATTTTGATTGTAGGATAAAATTGATGAGTTCATAAAAATTCAGTGGTAGATAATTATTTTATGGGTGGACAGATATAAATATTAATCTATAAAAAATATGAATTCCATGAATTTTATAAAAAAAGCAAATAATGAAATCCTAGAAAGACAAAATTTTAATTTTTCAATAATTTTTACGTCGAAAACTAAGCGTGTAAATAAAAAATCACATGATTGCTTTTTTGCTTAAAACTGGTCAAAAAATACATAAATATTTTGTATATTGAAAAAATTCAAAATTTTTTACTTTCTGCATACCCCTCTTGTTTATCTGTCAATTTTTCTCATTAAGGAACTTGATCTTTCAAATACAAAAACCCTTCTTGACACCAAATTTTCAGACTTAAATTGCGACATACATACATTTCAGAAGGAAGTATTTTGTAAATAAGAAGTGTCCAGATTTGTGTGCCCGATGATTTGAAATATGTCTACAAATTTTAATTCTATTTTCAAGTAAACGTGAGATACTTTTCTTCATACAAGGGGTTTATTTTCCACTTAAATTTTTTGTTGTTGTACATTTTAAAACTTCAGACCGACAATGAAGTGAAAATTCTATGATTATTTTCATCCAACTTTTAGAGAATTGATAAAAGTTAGTATTGCTATAAGGAAAATTAAAGTTTTAAGCGTGGCCTCAATGTAGAATCTTTCTCTTTTCGTTTTGCGTTTTTTTCCCTGTCAAAGTAAGTCATTGAAAGCACAATAAGAAAGAAGAAATGAATTGTGTCAAAAAGATTGAAAAATAGAGTGTGATTAAAAAACTCGCGCCACTCCAAGTAATTCTTATTCACTAAATAATTGAGACTTTGTGAGTAATCGAATAGTTTCTAAGTTCATTTAGCTCATAGCTTTAGTTCTTAAGTTACCAGCTCAAAGTTCTAGTAATTTCTTGCTTCTTTTTTATAGTTATTCAACATGTCTTTGCAGTACCAAGTAAAAGGTATTTAATTTATAAATTGTTCACAATCATAAAATCTTACCGAACGTTTCCTGAAAAAAGCCATTCAGAAATACATTAGAAAGACAAAATATTTATTTTATAATTAAAGACTGTTAATAAAACGAATTAACCTTAAATTCAAGTTATCTTAAACGGGTGAAAAATGAAATTATATGAAAATCATAATATAGGAACGTGATGTGTCTAACATTGTTATCTCAAAGCAATTATATTACCATTGAGGTGTGTAATTCACAGTAGGTATAATTACTCCTGTTGCAAAAATCGTGATCATACAGTGTAAAACATAGAGAGTGATTAGAAATTGTATATTCAAACTGAAATGTTTCATTTGGAAACAATATACTGGAAATAACAAAAAAAAATGTTACTTACAAATGGAAATGTTACTTCTTACTTCCGAAAAAGTAAGAAATTATACACACGTTATTATAGCCGCATCAATGAATATTTTTGGTCGGGAGTCCTCAATGACAGCTCCGATTTTTTTTTTCAAAATGATTCTATTTGTATATTATTTAAAATCAGAAACATTTTAGATGGGGGAAATAATCTGGAGGGGAATAGGCAATGCCGAGAGTGATATATCGACGCCCAGCCTGAATCGCTAATGATAGAAGTTTGACATTTCGAAAAAATTATGATTTTATACTGTAGGCGTCACATAAGAAAGAATTTTTCAAACTTCAACTCCTAAAAGCGTAAAAGAGGGGATGAAAGTTGAGTATGAAAATATATATAAATCGTCATTTTTGAGCTCACTGCTTAACCGATTAAAAAAATTCTTTCACCTATAGGATGCAACATTATCAGCCAGTAACGTTGGCTATATATAATTTTCAAAAAAGTTAAGGTTGCGTACCAAAAGTTAAAAATAATTAAATATTGAAACCGACATTTTTAAAATTACTACGTAAATGATTTTAAAAATTATTTTATTTATACAATACCACATTATCAGAAAGTGAAATGGCCGTATTTTCTTTTCAAAATTATTTGGGATTCACAACAAAAGATACAATCCATTAAATAGTGAACAAAAGGGAATTTAAGAGAATTGATGGCTATAACGTGGCGAACTGCTAGTTATTCACATTGTCTAAACAATATTTGTACAACTTATATAAGAAATTCATTCTTTTGTGATTTTTTTCCACAAAAAAACTATTTTAACTTAATAGCAATAAAAATTGATTTTAACTTTTGGTGCCAAATCCTAACTTTTTTGAAAATAAAATTCAACCCCTTATTAATTGGTGATAATGTAGTAAGGCTATAACGTCTTTAATATATATAGCATGAATCGGCAATCAAGACTTTGTATTTCGATAACTATATTTCGTTATAACAGTTCTTTCTAGACAGCCTTTTAAAAAATTATGGCTATTATTCCAGGTGTTGTGAAAATTTGGTTAATACGATTAAATTAATTTATCTTTAGATATTTTTGTGTTTGGTATTATATCTTAAAAATATCAATAATAACTTACTTTATTCAGTTTTCGAAATTTGAAATAGAATAAAGTAACAGAAACGATGGAAACTTTAAAAAAATTCACCTGTATAATTTATTAAAATTAGACGATTTAAAATAGTTTCGCCGTTCTATAGGTGATACAGTGTTGTCCTAACCTTTTAACAGCCCCCTTTTATTGGTGAAACTTGTACTGTACGTAAAAACTTTCCGGATTTCAATAAAATTTTCGGGTTTGTCAAAATGAATATAGGTATGTTAATTTGTAAAAACAATCACGAATATGTACTGTGGACTATAATGTTCTATTGGTATCTATATTTATTACTAAAGTTATATTCCACAACAATAATTTTAATGTAAAATAACCATTTGCGTCAAAACTTGTTTGCGAAATGACTAATTTAATCATTTGTTTGTAACAATATGTGTAATTTATATAAGTTGAATGGTAGTATCGGAGTGAAATTGTTACACAGGATCGTGGTTTACTGTTTGTAACAAATAGCATTGTGTGTTAATCTGCCCTACGATAAATGCATACAGAAAAGATTATGAAATGAAAATCCACATATGTATTATTTTATGTTTAATGTATATGTATGCATTCTATCATATAAATGTTTGATTATAAGGTAAAGTATTGTACCTTAGTGGCAGGTTACCTTGGATTACTTTTCAGTTGCTACATATAGCTATTTTATGAGACAGCTGTATGAAAAAAGCTTTACTTAACAGAAGAAAAAAAACTGAAAGTTCTTATTAACCCCCGAACTATGTATCTGTGTCTGTCTGTTTGTGGCATCTTAGCGCCTAAACGAATGGACCAATTTTGATTTTTTTTTTTTTTTTTTTGTTTTGTTTGAAAGGTAATTTAATGGACAGTTTTCTTGAATATGTTTCAAATGCGAGCTTAGAGTTCCGTACCCGAAAAATTTAAATTTTGTAAATTTCACTTGTTTTCTGATAAAGTTACAAGCGAAATTTACAAAATTGAAAAACCACCGACAAAATTTTTTGGGTATTGAATACTAAACTCGCACTTGAAACATAACTGAAAACACCCTTAATTAACTTACCTTTCAAACGAAACAAAAATAATCAAAAGAGGTTCATCCGTTTAGGCGATACGATGCCGCAAACATAGCAGTCTGTCACACACATAGCGGTCAAACTTTGTTTTAGGCCAGGGATAAAAAATAAAATTTTCCATGAAAAAGTAAACATTTTGCTAAAGTATTCTTCCTAAATCACTGTTTATTGTTAGGTAGTTTTTTTGTGTCATATTTTTGTATTTGCATTTTTAAATATAACGTATAATATTAAGGCAGTGGAGTGTGAAAAATCACAATGTACCTTGAATCAGAACATCGTCCTGGATTGGTGGTCAATGACAGTTGATACTTATTGTGACTATTGTTTTTCTATTTGTTATAAGTAAGTATGCTTATACTGAGTTAACTTTGCACCCAGATCCAATGAAACATTTAGTTATAAATGTTAATCGATGCTCAGAGAAATGTGTGGTTATGGAGGGGTTTTCAAACTTTCTATTATATTATGATGATGCTATTTTCTAGAATGAACTGTGAGTATCAGATTTTGAAGGGAGGTCTGTCAAGTAAAATTGTGAAAGCGATCCAACCCTTGGGTATAACCTTGTACCAGATCATATATTAATAAAATATAAATATAATGTATAAGAAAATGGTGCAAGGAACAGAATAGTTTCATTTGAATATTTGAAAGAAATGACTTTGACAATAACGTATATTTACTATTTTTAAAGCGCATATATGATTTTGACTTAAGGCACATCACTCTTCCCTATGTATGTGTGTATGTGTATGTGTGTGCATGATATGTCGTTCGCACATGTCACGAGTACATATTATATCATATTTTATTCTTATGTTGCCGATTTATTATTTTTTTTGTTTTCTGATTTGACACAAGACATAACACAATGATTATTTCTAAGTGAAATTTAAATGATGTGTTTGCTCTACGCTTAAAGCTTGAGTTTCGTAAAATAACTTTGGCATTATACACCGACCACAGTATAACACAATTTTCCAAGCAGCTCCATGTACGGTAGAAGTTAACCGCTACATTACGAATGTTAGGAAACTCTAGCATCAGAACTACTTGGTAAGTAAAAAGAGCCAAGTTCGATCTATGTCCTTGCAAATTTTGTTTATCACTTCTGTTTGGTACTTGTATATCAATAATTTTATACAAATATGTTTGAAGGTGGACGAAAACTTGCTGATTTTTATTTCCCCCAAGTGACTTACTGTGGCCCCGCTTGCTGATTTTAAAACAACGGAGGGGAGGTACGAAAAGCAGGGTCGGTAAATTTGGTTTATGTTTTTTTCTTATCCCCACTGTATAATTTCTACCTTATAAGTATTTTGCAATCGTTATAAATTTGCCTGTGAAACTTCTGTAAGTCGTCATTCATTCGATCATTTTAGGAAATGGAAACGTCAAACCACAAGGGATGCTCAATCTAAATCATCGAAACATTGAAAAGAATTATTTACGATAATCTCAACATTCATTCTACAAGTCAATTTTTTTTAAATTGAATATTTCCATAGTGTTTTTGTCGGTCGTTAAAACAAACCCCTTGTCTACACAAAACGTGCAAAATTGAGAAACCTGTCAAAAAACGTTTTAACAGTCACACCCCTGTTTTAAACACATTCGTCAGACGCAAGCTACTAATTTTTCAAGTATTATTACTATTTTTTTCAGCATATGCCGCAGTTAAAAAATTATATTAAACCTCAATTTTGTAACCTTAATGAACTTCTCCAAAATGCATGTAAACCGAACCATAGAATTTTCGTTTCATTGTGATCTCCTATTTCAATTTCCACACAGTTTTATCTAAATGGGTGTATGATTGAATAAAAAAGCATTTTAGTCGAGATGTACGAAATATTATCCAACTTTTATGTTTTTCGTTAATATAAAGTATAAAATATACCTGCGTATATTTCGAAATAAATTTAAAAAAATCTATGATAAACACTCCCGGGCAAGCTATATGCGTGTTCTCAAAATACCAAGATAAATAAAATAGGGTGTACAAACAACAAACAAACAAACAAATTATTTAAAAAAATTATAATATACCGATTTCAAACAGTTGTAGGAGTATGTAAACAACTTATTTAACAAATTTAATTTCAATCACTGAATCGTATCTTATACATATTTTACCTCTATACTCCAAGTACTATACTCCAGTCGCTAGCAAATGTTCTGTGGTCATAGAAGGGTTGTCAAGGTATTTAGGTCGTTCCTTATGTTTTTTACCAGTATAGCCGATTTGCAATGTTTCCTCGTGTCAAAAGTTCTCAGAAAGATTTTCCCCTTAATTGAGCTGTTTTCAAAATATCACACTTCAAAATTGGGCAAACAATTTTTTTTATTGTTATAAGACAATATGTTTTTATTAGAGGAATTTTGAAAGGTTTTTACTTTTATTATCGAACCTATGAGTTATGCATTTCTTATGGAAAACTATATAATGACCCCTTACTTATTTGACACGCTGTGTATACTTCATTATCTTCCCAGCGTTTCTGCCATATTCTATACAGTATGTTCGATTTATATATAAGCATATAGATATCACGAGTATCACAGAGTACATGCGCTAAGCAATGCATATAAGTGAGACGTATTATAAACATGTGTTGAAGCTTCGATAATCGTTGAGCTAGTTGTAAGACGCTTGAAGAGTGTTCTTAGTTGAATAGATGAACTACAACCGATAATCCACGATACAAGTTACTTTTGCAAATTTATATCACACTCATAATACCTCTTACTTAGATGCATTTCTTAACGCATGTACTCTGTCATACTCGTGATATTTATATGCCTAGATGTAAATTGAACATTCTGTATACAATCTAAATATTCAAATCATACATGAAATTTTTGCCTATAAAATTGTAATCAATCGGTGCCCCGATTAAACTTCACATTGACTTTGGCGTGGCGTGTGATTTTAGATATTTCTCATATTTTTTCGTCGTTTTAAAATGAAAGAAAATGAAATATTTTAATATATTTTATGACCGTTAATAAAAAATATATTTGTTATATTTTATTTTATTAGCAGGTTTTATTTACTTCTACCTTTCGAAAATTTTCTGTCTCAAATTATTTATTTAAGGATATCTATGAGAATAACATCAATTCACAATTCACTTTATACTCGTATCCCTTAGTTTATTTATTTTATTTGGATAACACTTCATATAGATACGTGGAATATACGCAATGCTAATGTTATTCACTTTTTGATACAGTGTTCCTATCTTCAACCTGAAATCCAAAATAAAAAATGTATAATCGTCTAGACATGGAGCTGTTCCTAAAAATTTTATTTCGTAAAAATTAACAACTTTGACTGATGCTGTTGACTTATATTAGAGTTAGAGAAATCTAAAAGAATTTTTCTTTTTAAGAATGTGAAAAAATATTTCATACTTCTTTTCTGAATTCAAATCATCACAACTTTGTAAGTACTCCACATATATCGATTAAAAACTATCAACTAAGTATAAATATTCAACGGTAAAGTTTGTTGTTAGATAAACTGTATGCTTAACTATTTACAATCTATATTCCATTTTAGAAGATTCATCCTGGATCGAATTTTACTTTATTATGCTTTTGATATAAACTACATACCATGTTTTATAAGATCTAAGAACAATATAAGTATGGAATCCTTAAAACCGTTGAACAATTTTTCAGATACCTCAGATTTTCCGTTCAATCAGGTTTATTTTTCGAGATTATTTCAAGAAGTCTAAATACTAAGAGCTTATCAAACGCTTGTTTTTATATCCTTATAACCATGGAATTGTTTTGGAGATGCCTAACACTTTTGAATGATATATGACACGCTGTTTAAACTTACTTTCTTTCTTTATTTAACTTTCTTCGTATTTCATCTGATTTTTTGCGCGTTAAAAAAATTGAAAAAAGAATTAATCGTTAAAACAAGAACAACCCGGTCAATTTTTATGCTAAACAGTTGTATAAAAAGTAAAAGAATGCAGGATTTAGGCAAAATTTTTTCATTTAACGCATTGTTTCCAAGTTATTGCCAATTTTCTATTAGGTACTAATTAAATGTTATATTTTTTGTAGAAAATCAATTTTTAGTAATGAATAAAAGAAAAATACACATTTAATAAAAGGGTAATTGGTTCACCGTCTGTAGATCATTTTCAACACGGCTTGTTATGTGAACTGAGTTCGATGAAAAACAATCTTGATCTTTGTGTGTACGTGGTGGAATGAGTGTGGGAATAATTTCTCTAAGAAAGTTGTAAAACAAATTAAATTAAAAAATCCCGGCAGGCATATTAGTGATATCTTTACTATCCTTTAACGACGTATAGACTATAAATATTTTTTCAACTTTTTCATCTGATGAATTTTTCACATCTTTGTTATTGTATGAAATTTTTCTCTTTTATATACGTTAATTTTATTTTTACCATTTTCATGTACGAGACTTTTCATTTCCATACATTTTCAATCATATATGAATGGTTTGTTTGTATAATCAAAACTTATAGAAATATTTCAAAAACATTATCATCAAAAGTATACAAACATTCTTATCGAAAATCATACAACTGTGAAAATATTATCATTTGGTAATGTAACGAAAGTAAAATGTTTTCTGTCTAATACTTATATATTTTTATAAAAGTGTTTTGAAAAATCTAATTCATATCGGTCTTTATAGTCCGAAAAATGGTGTGAGACTTTATTCAGACGCAAATCACAATAATTTTATAGATTATTTTTATACCATGTATGTATGTATGAAATATATCATAGTATATTAAGTTTAATCTCAAGTTTGTAACGCTGAAAATTATTGATGCTACCAAAACAATTTTGGTATAGGTGTTCATAAAATCACCTAATTAGTCCATTTCCGGTTGTCTGTACGCCTGTCCGTCTGCCCACCTGTCTGTCCGTAAGCACAATAACTCAAAAACGTAAAGAGATATCAATCTGAAATTAGCGTGCTTAGGACGTAAAAAGTGAGATCTAGTTCGTAAATGAGCAACATAGGTCAATTGGGTCTTGGGACCGTAAGACCCATCTTGTAAACCAGTATAGATAGAACAAAAACTTAAATGTAAAAAAATGTTCCTTATAAAAAATAAACAACTTTGGCCTGAAACATTTTTTGTAAACATCACTGTTTACTCAAGAGGGCGCAAATTAGTTTCAAATTTTATGGTATGTATTATATGGGAATATCAGTTTGTAATGTGTGGCAATCTAAGAGTGGATACATTTCTTTACTAACGTGACGCCAAAAAACAAACGATTGCGTCATCAATACTGTCTATACTTGGTATTGCAACAATTAACTCAGTCAATTGTTTGTTTTCACTTGTTAAACATATTTCTAGCTTATTCCGATAATTCACTTTTAGTTCGAAATGTTATGATTTAACGATTTTGTATAAATAAATTGGATCTGATCATCGAGTATAAAATTGAAATACAAGTGGTAAATAAAGTAAGGATTTTATTGATTTTAGAACGAGGCTGTCTGTTAAACAAAAACCTTCGTATTTAAGATTTTCGACACATTTAAAATCCATTTCAAATTCAAGATAAAGTGACTACCTCATATTTCTATAACCCGTACACTTTTTAGCATGCTTTTATAAATTTCAATCGTTATATTTTGAATTTAAGATGGATGGAAATTTTCGTAGTAGACTAGAAATATTTTAAAGGACACCCCGAAATTGATATCCTGCCAAGATCAGGTAAGTGATTCAACGCACTTTATCAGGCTTTGTAATGTTTATTATGTTGAATTAACCCTTATAAATTAGATTTTCTTTGATGAAGAAGAAAAAACAGTATGCCTGACATGAAAAACATTTTGTAAATCAGAATCAAGTAACAAATATGTCCAACAAGTAATGCATTCAGAAATGGGCATCTTATAAGAGCTTTCAATTTTATTTTGATCTTCAGAGCTATTTAAAATTGGACTGAATAATGGCAAAGAAATAGAGGGAAATCATGAAGTGTAAAATTGTTGTTCATAAAAACTAACATAAGCACCTGCATATTTTAAATACGCTTCTTGTTAAAATTTACTGAGACCTTAACTACAAGATGATGCTGTCATTCCAATAAAAAGTCTTAATAAAATATTCAAAAATCGACTTTTATATCTCTATGTGATTTAATCACATGAATAAATTATCGAAAGATATTGAACATTATTAAATGCCTGAAGTTGCATGGATGCAGATACAATAATTTATTCATACACGAAAATACTGCCTTATATCTGGAGTTCCTAGAAATTTTAATCAAAAGCCAAATCCAATTATAAATGTTCAGATTTCCATAGTAGAAAATATGAAAACTCAATTTAAAATATAATTTTTGATTCGAAAACGAGTGGTGTAAAAAGTATACACAGTGGATACTAAACAAATTATTTACTGTCAATTTTTACACCTGTATAACATCAATTGTAAAATGTTCTCAATATTACATTTAAAAGGTGAAAAAAAAAGATAAAAACAAAAAACAAGCTACTTTTTTATATCACGAAAAAATTTAAAAATATTAATTAAAATTGTTTACGACACTAGTTAAATATTTGAACATTTTTTTTTATATGAAAGGTGTAGAGATTCATCTCATACTTCGATATAACATTTTTTTCTTTTTTTTTATGTTTATTATTATTGTCTTTTTTTGATAACAACGATAAAAAATGGTCAAGAGCGAATGCAATAAAAATTTAAGGGTTCCGAGGTATACTTATTAAGTATTAACAAAATTTTATGGCCAGGATTATCAAAAACTAAAGTGTAGGTTAGGTTAGGTTATATTGGCTGTCCACGAAGGACACACTTAGGATAAAGAGCCCATTGTGACACTATATATGTGTTTTACCACCTTTCCGCTGATAATTTCATTTATAAACTCCTTAATTTCAGAGGCTGAGTGCGCCTCCTTCATGCATATACCATGCAGTACACCAACCCATCTCAGCTATTAATTAAATTAATTTTGTTGCGACAGCGGGAGTTGAACCCGCTACCCTAAGCATACCGAAGACGGACTTGGTTACGTCTTAACCGACTGAGCTAATAGGGCGTTGTTTTACAAGGTTTATGTAAATGAAATATGGGCTTTACATTTGTATGGTGCTTAATAATGTAACATCATTCTATAATTAGCACATAATGCTTAAATTATACTTCCAAGAAAGCATTTATATAGTGCTGTCTATACGATCTAAACAGACACTTTCTGATTTTTATGGTAATTTGCTGGAACTTCAAAGGATTTACTTTGATTTTTAACGACTTACACAGAGGATTTTCCATTCCACTTCAAGATCTGTTCTTGTCTTTGAAGACCTATTCAACGATTCTTATATAACGAGGCGAGTGAACAAAAAAAATATCAGTTTTTTAGTTTTATGTTAAAGTATCCTCCTGCAATATTACAAATTCTGTTATGCTTTTATAGACCCTGGCTGTCAAACGATACTTCTCACAGTCAATTTCAAAAACATTTATCTGGCAGTGGTATAAATTTAAAAAACCTCTTATATTTTTTTAGGCACTGGCAGATTTTTAGGCATTCCACACGAAAAATTGCCTGTCAAAATTCATTAGAACAAATGAGACAGTTTCTCAGCGTACGGGTAGAAAAATTTGTTTTTGGTTTTAGATACGGAACTTTATACGGACGAAAAATGCAAATCTTGATGTGCTATAATATTATTTTTATCTTTAATAAAACACAAAAAAGGTTTTTATATTTTAAGGCCTCTGCACCTAAAGATGTCGTTCTTAAACTAATATCATAAGATGTAAAATTTTATGTTAATATTGGTACTAGTCAAATACTATTATGCCTTCTGCTTGGCACAAATCTACCAACAAGCAGGAATGTTAATGAAAGTTACAAAATGGCATACTTTTGATCAAGTACTTTATTATGCAAAATGAGTCAATGAATACAAACCCTTTTTAGCACAAAATTTGGCGGAAATGAAAGAAATTGCAGTACCTGTAACAAAACACAATATATTACTAACAGCTTTTAGCAAATTTAGATATATATACAGTAACTATTTATGGTAGTATACTAATCAAAATTTTCTGATCACTTGACCAAAATTTTCTTGCATAATAAATAATAGAAATTATGTCGAGAAAAGATTATATGAACCATGGCTGTAAATTTACTACGGAGATTTCTAAATCAATAAATTTATTTCATTTTAATAAAATAATGTAGCCATATTAAAACAGTAACCTTCTCGTTTTTAAGTACGGGGTAGTCTGAATCAAATCCGATTTTTTGCAGACTTTTTTATGATGTTGGTATAATAAATAATCCAAGTTTGTGACCTTGAATGCTGAACGCATTGTCATAAATCGAAAAATCCGTGAAAATTTCGCTCAAAAATGCTCAAATGTCACCAGCGCCTCTACTAATTAGAAGACATATCGGTCAAATAGTCAATAAGTAAATCGTCATAGTCGTATAAGTCATAAACGGTTAGTGATATAAAAAAAAAAGTTCACAAAACAGGTAGGTAATTTAATTTTCAATAAAGGTTATTACCATTTTTGGTCTAAAATGCACAGTTATGTAAATATAGCCTAAAACAGTTTTTCTTAATATGAAGGCACTTTTCCAGCCTAATTTTGTAAGGATTTTGTGCATTTACATTCAGTACGTGCTCTGAACCTATTAAAATAATAAAATAAAACCTGTAATTTAGTGTGTTATGGACAAGAATTACTAGCTTCCAAATAACCTGTAGTATTTGTAAATTTTTCTCCTGTTAATTTTATTCCATTAGTTTTTCATTTGACCTTGTAAATATTTCTACTGTTAACTTTATCATATTATTTATTTTTTATCTTAACAGAATGTTCAACATAATACAAGAAAATGAGTAAGATTATCTCCCTGGACCCTTCACCATTATGATAACGACACCACTCAAAATTTTAGTGCAAACAAGATAAAATTTGTTCTAAGAAATCCTTTATTGAATTATTACGGTTGAATATTTATCTCTTCTCGACCTAATTGTTAATCCCTCAATCATACATTTGAATACTTGTTCAAATTATAATATCCGAGTATATATCAAAATTCTAGACGAATCAAAAACAATACGTACACTTATCTATATTATTAGTTAACCAATCAACTAGTGGTACCTTTTTCATTCCTATTCAAAGGGTTCACTAAAATATTAGTACAATCATTTGGAGGCTAATTTCTGAAAAAATGCAAAGTAAAGAAATTTTGTTAGTACATAAACTGAGTTGAGTAGAATGAGATAAAATAAAAAAGGTTTCCTCTTAAAAATTTCCCGAGAACAGTGGCGGAACATAAAAGTTTCTTCATAAGACTGACAAATCTTTGGTATCTTGCACAAAAATCGAGTAAAACGTGATAGAAAAGTTACATTTGCTTTTGCCATATCATATAGTTTTCAAATATTTGTTCGATCAGTGTTTACACTGATCGTATGGAAATGATATATCAACCAAAAAAAGTAAAAAACTTTTAAAACGATTTCTTCTAAATTTTGCATATCATCGTTTTCAAATACCAATTACTAAAAGCTTATATTTATCAATTAAATTGAATATATAGATTTAAAAAAAAAAAAACATTTTAAACTGCGATTAGCGATTTTTTGACAATAAAAAATGTTTTTAATTCTAGAGACAAGATCTGATTGATTTTTAATTTTGAAATTTTTACATTTTTTATGTTCAATTCATTATTAGTATTTAAAATGCATGGCAAATATTTTATTTATGTATAATAGCCCAAAGACTACAAAATACAAAAAAAGTTTAAAAAATAAAATTCAATAATCTGACCTCAGTATTAAAAGCAGTTTTCATTGTAAAAAATCAAAGTTTACCAAAAAAAGTCTGAGGCAGTTATGAAGAATGCTGGTAGAAGTAAAAACTTAATAGGTATTTTTAATTTTCAAACTGTACTTAAAATTAAAAATTAAAATTTCGTAATTTTAGTGTTAAAATTGTTAACATTAATCTAATATTATTATATGACAAGTTAGACCAATTTAATGTTTTGTTTTTGTATCAAGGTTGTAAATATAAGGTAAACTAAATGAAGCAATTTTTGAATTAAAAAAAAAATATGTTTAAGATTCTTGAACCGGGTTCGAACGCTGGCGTCCTGTGTCGCAGTAACCTTTACTGTCACTGGACCACATATACCTAATAAAAACATGTTGATATGTACATAGTTTCCTTTTAAACTAAAGTATATTCATAAAAATTTTTCCAAGACTCCTATCGCGTTTTATTTGGTTTCTGTGCAAAACACGATTTATATGGGAATTCAACGGTACGGTTCATCTGGCCAGAAAAAATTCTAAAACCTCGTTCCTGCTGGATACGTATTTTATTTTTATTTGATACTAATCACACACTATATGTTTTCACAAAGTATCCTTTGTTTGAATTGTTTTGGAGGTTTTTCAAATAAACTGTCTTAAATGACTGGATTATTTAAAATATTTAAAAGATAAGTGGATAGTTCTAGACTATGAACATTCAGAATTATCTTATCGAATATATATTTAGAAGAAGGTATACATGTATAATATCAAATTAAGCAATTAGATGAATCAATATTTCATAAAATAAATTTGGGAATAAAGTATGTAAAAGAATATGTCAACTTAAAAAAACGCCCTGTATATTGATCTGGGACTCATTGAGTCATTGAAATATTTTCACCTTTTAAGAGTGAATATTCGTTATTTCAAGAATGTAAATTTTGGAATTATTGAAAAACATAAACGCTGTTAACCGAAATCGTTCAGTGCATGAATTTCCTACATATAAAGACAAACGCATTCACCACGCCCATATAGATGCTATAAGAAATTAACTAACTATTAACTCTTACTATTTACGTTTACCAACCTTGCATCATTTTATGTGGTTGCCGACAGTAATCAAATCGATGATACATTTTTTCGATATATGCCACTTGCAAGAAATTGTATTCAAGGTCAAAGATTGAAGCAAGTAATAATTCAAATTACAGAAAGAACCATTTTATTGCTTTTATTTGCTATCATCATCATTTTCGAATTTGTACAATAAAAGTTTTAAATGAAAAAGCAGCTTGAGTGTACAAGGTTATTGACAAATTTTTTGCATTAAAACACATTTTCTTTTCAAATTGTGATTCATTATAATAATAAAATATAATATATTCCTTGTTCCATATATATATTTTTACTTATACTATACCTTTAAACCCATTTACGATATAGATTTCTACTTTACCTACACACATATTACGATCAAACGAAAAAAGAATAAAACGTTTGTCACAAAAAACAAATCCTTCATTTCTGTTTTTTGTTAAACAAAGGTATTAACGTATACCATTTGGCCGCTTTTATACTAACTTTTGTTCGAAGTTTCTTCTAGGCTAACCAGTACTATTTGTATTGATCTATGAAGTAATACCCTTCTTACATGTTATACGTATAAGATAGATAACTTGTGACTTTAAATCGTTGGTTGCGGATGTTTTTTTAAAAATATAATAGAATTAGACTGGTGATGTTAATTGTAACGATTTAAATAATCTTTAGAAAAATATAGATCTTACAAATTTATATGCAAGAAATTTGCACTCGTGTAAAAATTATCAAAAAAAATCCTTTTAAATCAATTTAAAAAAAAAATCTTACCAATTCTTACATATTTTGTTATAGAACAAGTTTTATCTCTAAAAATTTTAGCCCAATAACAAATGAAGACGCTTTTTACCTGTCCCGCTCATTGAATATCATGGAGGCATGATATTATAAGGGTCCAATCAGAACCCAACCTGGAAATCCTAAGCAATAAATTAAATAATATATAGGCTGTTTTCCCCAAATCGTTTTTTTTGTGGGTCATAATGGGAAATCCCAAGGCAAATATTGTGATTTTTTCCCAATTGAGTTTGTGTAGGATCTGAAAAGGAAATCTCAACGTAATAATACGAAATTATAGTGAGTTTTTCCCATTTGAGTTTTGTGAGGGGTCTAAATAAGAAATCCCAACATGGAAATAAGAAATTATTATCAGGTTTTCCCAATTGGGTTTTGTGAAGGACCTTAATGGAAAAAATTACCATGAAAATTAAAAATTATAGTCACTTTTTCCCATATGGGTTTCTTGTGGGTCCTAGCTGGGCAATCCCAACATGAAAATAAGAAATTACTAATTACACACATCTTTTTATCAACATTACGTATTCAAAATATACTCATTCAACTTAGAATTTGATATAGTTTAATTTCACTCTTTTCTTAAAAATGTACATACAAGTCAAAAATAGAAAAAAATTTAACGTCTATCGGACACCGTCTTATAGAACTAGCTGAAAATGAATGCAAACTTCAAGAACGTTTTTTGCAAAGGAATGAAGAGATTAAAATCATTTCCGCTTTTTTCGGATTTATATAATAATAATAGGGTTTAACCTTCGTTTTTATGAAATACGTCTATAACAGAGGCCATTCACATTATTTGTTAATCTCTATTTATTTAACTACATACATAATTTTTTTTCGGATTTAATTAACCTACAGCCCTTTCATTGATCGTTGTTTAGGTACTCAGCTGCTTTTGATGCAAGAAATAGATATATTATCCGATACGATAAATAAATCTCTTTTGTATGAGCACACAGGGTATTTTTTAAACGTTACCTAATAATCTAATTTCGATCTAAATTATAGAATTGATGAATAGCTAAAGAAATATTAAATACTAAGCTGAATTTTCTATCTGAAAAACTTGCAAAAAATGATACAATACATAAAGTGGTATCAGTATAAATGGCATAATTTGTCCCATTTAATTTTAGGAAATGCCTAATTGTAAAATACATTATTAAAGAGAAAAAAGTAATTACATTCCACAAGCATATGCTTGCCAGATGACTTATTAAGTGGTTTTCAAAAGTGTCGGAAAAAATTGACAAATTAGTAATTTTGCATTAATATATTTTTTATTAGCATTCACATGATTAAAGATATAAAAAAAGATATAAAAGTATGCTTCGCTAATCAAGATTGTGATAAAGTTTGAATAATAATAGATTATTAAAGAAAAGCAAGTGAAGTATATACCTTATACTGTACCTACTCCACGTTAACGTTTCAGTAAAAATTATTAAACTTATTATGAACGAAAACGAACAAAGTAGCAAAAGATATATTAAATATTGTATAAGAAATATCTCCTTTTTAATATTCACATAAATATAAAAAGATAAAACCTTTTGAATAATAAAATTTTATTTTGGTGTTCGTACATTTATACAAGATGTGACAAAATGCATGTGTCAAATTTTTAGAAAAACCTATTTCTCGAGGTAAGAATAATAGGTAAGGCAGCCATTTTTATCTGTACTTCTTTCTATCATATTAAAAGTTGACCCGGGAGTCACATATTTAATCTTTTATACGACCATATTTATAAAAAGGTCGTTTTAAACGACAATGGAAGAAATCTAGTAGTGTATATACAAAATTTGGAATGCTTAATGGGGCATATTTAAGATCTCTTGAATTTGACCTTGATTTTCTAGGTCATCGCAATGTTTTTTCAGGCTCGTTATCAGAAATACACTTCAAGTTAGACAGTTTTTTAGTTAGGGATTTTCTTAGACTCTTAGTTTTCGAAATAAAAATTCTTGAAAAATTAAAAATTCAATATTTGATTTTATGAAAAAAGTGTTTTTTAAATCTCTGAGGGAAATCGCTCAGCTAACGCAGTCCCTGCGTAACGAATTTTTTCGAATAAGGTACATCTATGTATCTTTCTTCTGTAAACGTAAAATAAATTTCACCGTGAATATTAATTTTTATTTGAAACATTACTTTTTCCAACGATAATGCTTGGATAATGAGCCAGATAAACAAAATAAATATCTTATTTTTAGTGTGACATCATTTAATCTTACACTCTGTATATTGCAGTTTTAATCTGAAGTAGAAAATCGTCGATAAACATATTGAAGGCGATATTATCTCACTTTTTCGTTCCGTTTTATAATGAAGTATCTTTTTTTTTATGATGAAAACTATTAGGCTTGTTCATATCCTCCAAAGCTAGTCGTTCATTGTCTGATCGGTTCATTTCAAAATGGATAGAGGAATGTAAAGTATAATGTGATCGGCAAGACACGATACGATGACCATCGTGTGGCAGTTGTATAGTAGTTGATAATTCTTTATTCGTCGACCAGGAAATGACTCATTGTTTTATCTTTTGGAATTGTTATTATATAAAGAAAATTTGGAATTGTTATTGTATAAAGAAAAGTAAATTTTCGAAATTGCTGGTTGGCAGATAGATGGCAGAATAAAAAAATAAATAATAAATAATATTTTTAATGTACAATGTTTTTATACCGGACCAAAAGTATAAAATAATAAAAAACTATTACAATACTTGTAAGATTGGAAACGATCAACACGCTGGGCATGCAGCAGACACTACACTCTTTATATGTGCCCCATGTTTTTCGTTTCCAGTCTTACAAGTATTCTAATAGATATTTATTATATGTTAAAAAAATTTTTTAGAAATTTATTTTTCCTACTTTCAATGTGAAGTTAGTTTAAAATCGGCATCGCCAAGTAAGTTTAAAATCAATTACAATATTCCATCTGAACGATAAAAAGCGTTTTCTTCTTCCCTCCATTTCGTTTTTCTTCTTTCACATTTTCATGCATTGCCATTCACCTCTGAGCTATGGTCTAAATTTCAAGTCTCTACTCACCGGGAAGTTAATTTAAAATCAATTACATGTAAAATCAATTACAAAATTCTACTCGGGCATACAAAAATCGAGGTAATAAAAACACATGTTTAAAAAGCAAACATAAGTCGATTTACAGCGCCTTAGTTAGCGGACATTGTATGTAAGAACACTACAATGTATAAAATGGAAGTACTTGTATCTTTAAACTACTCTTTTCCATTTTAAAACCCAAACATTGCTGCTATACTGTGAATAGATAGTAAGTAATAAGAATTGCACAATATTTTATCGTGCTGCCAATATTAGTCTAGGTGTAGAAGAACCAATTCATTTTATGCAAAACAGTTATGTTATAAAACTTCAACTCCATTTTGAATTAGAGTTGACTCAATTCCAGAGCAATAATTTTCAGAAGTATTTTCATAAAATAAAAATTTGATTTAACCTTTAAAAGTGAAAAGCCTTTATTATTTTGTATTAGATAGAAATATGCATCGCGTCTCTATTTCAATGAAATGGCGTAAAGAGCTGAAAAATGTTTTTATCTTCATTAGCCGGAGCTATTCGTGTGATAAGTAACCTATTCGTGTGGTAAGTTATCAAAATCATACCTTACAACTTTTTTTCTCTTCGAAAATATGCACAAACGGAAACTTCCCTTTCAAGGAGACTTAAATATTCTTCGATAGTCTTTATTTACCAATTAAATCCACATTGAATATTTATTAATTTTAGCTTACTACGCAATTCAAAATGTTCCAAGCTGCTTGAAAGAGAAGTTAAGAAAGGTAAAAAAAATTTTGTAGAGGAGAAAACTGTTAGGCAACACAAGAAGACAAGTCCTGCAATGCAAGTCATTCTTATATGAGCATTATTAGTAGGTACTATTAATATTTTTACTTTCAACATTAAGACAGTACGAGTGGCAAGGCAAGTTTCGACTCGTCGTTGAAATTAACTTCATGAATGTAAACGAAAAAATAATAATAAAATTATTCAATATATGTCTTGGTTTTCAAACTATCGAAGCAGAATAATTAAACAAAATTTTCAATTTTCGATGTTTTGAAAATTACTCCAGCTATCGAAAAATTTTTATTTTTCGGCTTATATTGTCAGGTTATTACACAATTCACCATCAAAATTGAATATATATACATATTTTTTGTAAATTTGTGTCCCCATTAGCGTGCTCATACATTGGTCGGGTTTTTTTTTCAATAATTTATTAAGATTTTAATTTTAATTTAAATAGTTTTTTTTTTTTTTTAATTTCCATCAACTAGTCTTGGGGAAATCTATAAAAACATATCAACCATCTACTGTTTTCCCATAAGACCAATCAATATTAAATATGCCTGCTTTTGAAGTCATTTATTTATCCTTCCTAAAATTTTTTGAATTGATTTAGACTTAATCCAACTGTATAAAAAAAAAATCAAGCCTTTTATCAAAATTGCCCTGGCGCTCGTACAGCATTAATATGATAAAAAGCCTAGCATTTATGTACCATACGGAATACGCATTACGAAAAATTAATATATCACGAAACATGATACATCCTACCTGATATTCATATTCTATAATGTTGTGAACAATAAATATACGATGAAGACCAGGATGCTACTTTACAGAGTATTGCAACACGTACATCTGTATATAAACATACCTGTAATATGTGCTTTTGTTCGTTCAATTCTATAGTATAAAAGGTAGCTTGGATTACCCTCGAAAAACACATATGGTAACATATTGGTGACTTGGCTATATAACAGTTATAAACATATCTCTTATCGTCAGTTTGATAGTTTCTCTCCCTTTGCTAATATCATTAGACATAGAAAATAAGAATTTATATAGCATCTTTTTGTAGGTAATAGTGGTTTGAGATAGTATTACTACACTCCTACTTGATATAGTAAAAAACATTTTCAAATAGCAAAAATAACATTATTTTTTTATAACAAAAATACTTACATTTTATTTGGACATTTTTTTTCTAAACATATGTATTAATATATAGGATGTTTCTTTTTAATTCGAATGTCTCAAACGCTTTAGTAATATCATAAATGTGAAAGAGTATATGCTTCTTAATTTAACACGTTGAAGTATACTAGTTGTTTGATTAACATCTTGGCATAGTATATCTCCCACGAGTATGAGAGAGTACGTATGTATTCATTAAGCAATCCGTTCTAGAAGAGATAACACATTCAGAGGCAGTAGAACCATCGTACAGCTTAAAGAGAATCGAAGCTACAACATTTGCAAGACACATGTAACACCTATAACACTTCTTTCGTACACGCAATGCTTTACGCATGACTTCTTTCATACTCGTAAGAAATGCCTATGCCAAGATAGAAATTAAACGCATGGTATATTAACCTACATAGTACATATTAATGAATTTTTCAATTATTATCACATACTTGAAACTTTGTATAGGTATCTTTATTATGATCTTTATTATAATCATTTCGTATCTGAGAAAATTTGACGTTTTTTTTAACAAAGTTTGGAATTGCATCACAAACCTTAAAGAAACTTTGAAGGTTTTATTTTCTTTTTCTGATAGGGCTCATTAGAAACAAATTGCTGCACTGAAGGAAAAATAACAGTGCTTCACCTTAAAAAAAAATGTATAAACTAGTTTTATTTTTGCAATCATATTGAAACGATGTCAAATTGAATGATCAAAAATAATTCTCATCCAAATAGAGACTTTTCCTCGTTAACCATGTTTTTGTCACGCATGTGCGCAAGGTATTATTGTGATATTTTCTTCTTCAAAAATAATGTACTTCAATCTATGATGGTGTCGCACAGAAAGATTTTTCAATTTGTTAGTGTACAAAATGTTGAAACTGTTAAAACTTGAAAAGTAGTCATAGTTGAGGCTTGTATCGGTTAGAATTTATGCTCCAGTATGTGTCGGTGAGTTAATTCAGCGCTAAATCGAATTTTCTGAAATGGCTTCATGTATATAAAAATTCCTTCATCTTTCGCCTTTATATCAAGAAAATGAACATTCAAAATAACGGTTTTGTGTCACTGTAAAAAAAAAATAATGAAAATTTGTACTACTATATAAAACTACTATCCAGGTTGTTTTTTAGAGGAAAAAACGTCATCCTTTTTAGATGACGATCCTGTATACACATATATACATATATACCCCAGCTGTCATCATAAAGTAATTTAAAACTTACATGGACCTTGTAGGTAATAGAATGAAAACTATTTTTATTTTTCTTCTTCTAGATAAGAGAAAATGGTATACTTTAAGCTATATTTCAGTTATATCTGATTCTAAGACATTAGTGTTGTTTATTTGACATAGTTGTCGGTTGTTACGTGTATGTTTCTCTGTATATATACAACAAATATGTTCTTTTTTCCCCTAAACAACATTTTCTACGGATTCTGGATATGTTGTACACTGTGTGGTTCTTATAGGTTTCACAACAGCACCAAAAAAAAAATATTATAATTATAATGATAAATAAACAGGGTAGTTAAAATCACACACACAAACTAATGCAATAAATCAAATAACTTCGTTCGTAATGAATTTTTGTTGACTTCGAGTTGAGATATAATAAACAACAAAACTTTTACCCACATTCATAGTAGTATCGGCTATTCTGTGCACATTATTTTGTTTTACAGCACTCGAAACAATATTTTGTGTTTTTGTTTTTTGTTTCTCTTTTTATGTTTCTTGTTGTTTTTTAAATGTAAATAACATTTATTTGAAACAACTTTTTTTGAAAACAAATGCTCAATTTTAAAACAACAAACATATTGTGTGGATACTTAAAATATTATGAAAAAAGTTCAAGGGATGATAGGCACTAATGGTAAATAAACATTTTTAATTTTTTTTTGGTGGTCTATATTAGTATAGAATTCTGGAAATCTTACAATATTTGTTTGTACTTATAAAAAATAATTTTTTAACAATCAAATAAAATGTGAAAGATTTTACTTTATTTGTTCTTTCACATGACAAAAACAACCAAGGACATGATCTTATAAACACCGTATTTTTATCTTGATAGAGAACAATTTGGGCTCTCCGACATAAAAAGTAAGTTCCGACCAAATTTTTAATACTTTCAGAAATGATCGTTTCGAAAAGTAAAACATAAGTGCAGGTATTCACAAAAGACAAAACGATTTAAGGTTTCAACTCACAAATTAAATTTCGTTCATGGGGGTGCTACCATGTTATTTTCCCTATGATGATCATGGTGGAGGCTACGAGAAATAAAATTTTGAATCGTGAATATTTTCCGAACGGAGGGTGGTCAAACGAAAATTGAGGGTGATCAAAAGTGGTCCTACGATGGTCCAACGATTAAACTCACAAAGAACGTAAAATTCGTTCATGGGAGTGCTATCTTCACAAACCTAACGATTTAGAGACACCCTAAATAGTCTTAAATTTGTCTCGGAAAGAAAAAAATTTTTTTATTGGTATTTAATCGAGAGTCTGCTATTAGTCTCGATTATTTTAATACCATTTCAGCCTTTATTTCATTTCAATGCGAGTAAAGACCTACAAAAGTAATGGCCTCGAGTGAAGATCTAAAAGAATGGCAACAAATCAAATAAGTTATTATTTTCAATATATTTTACCTAGAAGTGACTGCATAGTATACTGTGAACAATCACTACTAAACTGGCATACGTATTATATTAATGGGTCTTGAAGAATGATTAACAGACAGTAAAATATTTTGTGAAGAATAATTCGGCAATACTAACACAAAACACAATATAATATTTTACTATGTTTGAAAAACTACTTCAAAATGTTGATTTTCCTAATTAAAAGCCACAAACAAATATATTTCCACAAAATAAGCACGTTTTCTTGCCATAAAATGAAAATAAATTTTTAACCTTTTTTATTCTCGCAAAAACGCTGTCAACCATTTTGGTGACGTAATATTGGTAAAAACAACAGTCGTGTATGTAATTATTATATATATAAATAAAGTTGATGGTATCATATCCAATAATAACTATGAAAGCCATCAACTATAATTAGTAACTAATACATGTTATTTTGCCTATATAATGTCACATCATGAAGACTCGTGTTTTAGTTCATTACGACTTTTAATTTTAATATAATAAACCAATAATGTGCTTTTATGATTAAAAATCAGAATATTTAAGTATATTTCTATGTTTTATATAATTTTAATTTTTATTTAATTTCATTAATATCCTATTTTCAAAAGAACCTTGTTTTTTATCTACAAATCATCAATATGTACCAACTACGTTTAACTCAAAAAATTATCATACATCATTTATCTAATGTATGTACGAGAATATGCAACAAACAACTACAGAAATGATGTATGAGCTTTAATATGTATATAGGATGAATCTAATGAACCTTTAACTCTCCGTATTGCAATACAACAACGAACGGTATGTTCAACGATCTGTTCGGTTTAGATGCAATTTTAATTACATTTGATTGATGAGTATCTCTATTTTTTTCTATGCACTTCTATAAAATATGACTTCAATAAATTTTTTTATATTTGTCGTATCGGCATTCAGAAATTGATCGTTAGTATCAAATGTGTAAAAATAATATTTACGTTTATATCCAGTAACAACGACTACATTTAGATAAACTCAGTGATTAGAGTTATCCTCAATGACCTATAAATATTAATCAATTATTATTTTCCCAGCTGAAGTAGAAAGCTTCGTTTGTTAATTGTGTTTCTAATAATTCTTTTAAAAAGGTACAAACCAATGGAATATTCTTTACCACTAAAATCACAAAGCGCGATGTAAAGCTGCATTTTGGCATGTTAATTGGATCCCTCAGGGGAGTGTGAAACGATGTTTTACAAGCAAAAAGAAGTTGTGCTAAAAAAACTGCAAGATTATCATAGCTTTACAGGTATCATAGCTTTTTTTTGCTTGCAAAACGTAGTTTCACACTCCTCTAAGAGGTCCAAATAACATACCAAAAACATCACCTTCACCGGCCGCCATTGGTCGTACTTACTAGTTGAAGCCACATACAAGTTTTCATCATTCTATCTTTTATATTTTTGGAGAAAATGAGCAACAAAATTTTGCCCTAATTTACCCCCTCACGAGATATCAAGTAAGAATACTTTCATTAGTCAGGAGGAAGGATGACTAAAATTTGAGTATTGAGGTTATGTTTTCCTTTGTTTTTGTCAACTCTCTAGGAGAGATGGTCTTGCTTGCTCTTCTGTAGATATACCGTAAGCGCTGAGAGTAAATTTTTTATCTACAATATATTTCCTATTATAGTCGTAGCATAAATAAACTTCACAAGTACATTCTATTCTTTCTAAGTGGATTAAAACTAATATAAAGGGACAATAAACTTTATCAATATTTCAAGCTTCTACGAATATTTCTATGGTAACCATTTATGATATGTATAAATAAGTAGGTAATATTATTGAATTCTGTGAATCTGAACTGACAAAAGAATTTTTAAAAGAAATAAAGACGAGTTTTGATGAGGTAAATAAACTTTGAAAATATTTTATTTCACTATTAAAACAATCCAGCAGGTTTTGAATTCGATAGAATTTTTATGTTCTATAATAAATTAAACCAATAGCATCATCATCACTTTTTTCGCCTCGCAAAAATTTACTAAACTTGGGTTGATTGTAATGTCGATCAATTTTATATATTCGAAGAACAAGATGCAAAAGAACAAAAAAAGGTGAACAACTAGGCAGTAATGGTTGGCTTAGTTAACATATTAATACTGAGATTTGGAAATAACAGAAAATAACCCCCGAGAACTTTGTGGTTTATAAAATTCTGTGATTTACCAAAAAATGAACAAATTTTTTTTAGTATTGTACCCAAGAAAAATTTTGTTGATTTATTTTGAGACAATGCTGGGAAACTATGACTTCTATAAAGGATGATAAAACATATGTTAAACTTTCAAATAGCAGAAAATATGAATTGTGACGGCTACCATGTTGAATATGATGACGTCACTTCAAGTATCTTGAAAACGCATACTGAAATTATGTTACTAGAGAGAGAGTTTAAAAATAGCTATATGGTATATAGGTCATTATTTTTATCATACCATATACAATCGTATTATTTTATTTAATGTTCTGTAAAATTTTTACAATATCTTGTCAGTTTTATACGTGTAACATATACAAGGGTATTATAAGTTGAGTCTAAAATATTAATAACTGTAAGAATACGGTGATTAGACGAACAATTATGGTACAGGTATTCATTGCATCAAAAAAATAGTCCATTTTCATTAATTTTCACAGTCATTCAGCCGTCAAAATTATATGGACTCTTACTACCCAAAAAGTTTTCTTTTAGCTTATCTTCATTAATTCTGTTATAAATTTGATAATTGTCATCTATTTTCGCTTTCATCCTTTGTTACTAGGATTCAAGTAACAGCATATGGAGATTTCATCACTTAGTAAATATCTAGGCTTCCGTAATTAGATACTATTTAGTATCTTGTACGTAATTAAAAGAGTTAAAAATAGTTTTGGCATGCTTTTATAAGCTTAAGCATGAATGTGATGGAATTTTTCAATTCATATCAATTCAGTGGGAGAGAATAAATATGTTATTGCGCAGGTTTATGCCTACTTTATAACAATTATTCGACATAGTTTATGACATTCCCAACCAGATAGATAGTGCAAGTTGCTCATACTTTGTTTATTTTTAATAAATATTCTTTTTCAAATATAATTTATGCTTAAAAAATCATTTTATTACAATCCTAAACATGTAGGTGCTGTGAAAATATGGATATTTAAATGTCCCCATCTGGTTTTACCAAGTTTCACATTACCAACTTCACAATCAAATTCTATTTCGGAAAATGCATAGATAAGGCTGTTTTATTGCTTTTATCTTTGTTTTTTTTATTGTTACTTATTTTTCTTCATTGCAACTTTCTTTATGTATATATGTATCGTTTTCTTCGATTTGATTTGATTTTATTATGTGATTTTCTACATTACAAGGGATTTTGTCGATCACATCAGATAACTCAATTTATGTAAAACTTTTTATTCTAGTTTCGTATATACCACTGTTCAAATGTGGACAGAATACATTGATACAACCCTCGTAGCATTCTGGTTGAAAGTATTGAAATTTTTCTCTATTTAACCAAAAAAATTCCTCGTTTAAAAAAAATACGTATTACATTTTTATTCCCCTTAAAAAAGATCCAAAACGTGTTTTTTTTATTTTTTAAATTTTCTATTTTGTTTCTATTTTGTTGAAATCCAAGAGTCCAAGTTTATACAAACCATTCTGTATAAGACAGATGCATTAAATTTAGTCAAAAGTTTGCAATGTTTAGAAAAATATATGTGCTGAAAACCAAAGAGCATACGTGTAGGAGAAGGCTCCCATTACTGCAATGTTAAAAAGGGTATATACGAGTTTTAATTCCTCTAGTGATTCAGTTCGGTCAAAAACGCTTTTCACCTCCATAATTTTCTTCAAAAAAAATCTGTTATCAGAGCGCATTTTCGATCTAAGAACCTCCGTGTTATAAGCCCATCACGCTTCCACTATGCCACTGGGTTAAGTATGGTAATTACCATATGGAATTCGTGACTGTAAACGTAGCCTTCTCTTTTATCTTCTTTGCTGAAAACGAAAAAATAAAGCTAGCCTAAATGTTTTACACTAAACCATGAATGATTGAAGAAAATGAAGAAAAGTTTCTAAGAAAAAAGTCTCTAAATAGTTAGACAAAGAAAATCATAATCTCAGTATCATGATAAAACTCAAGACTCAACGAACATTAAGAGCAGTTTTCTATAAAAGTCGTAATGTTTTAAAGTGCACCTATTGACTTAAAACCAGTATATATTACTATTGCTCCAAATACTAGCATTTTAAAAAGTCTGTTTTAATTTCTCATAAGCCGTACAGACTTTATTGATACACAAAAAATTCAAATTTTTGAATTTCCTTAACAACACAAACATAGAAAATCCGTTCAACGAGAGAACTCATTCTTTTGTTATATATTAGAATGAACCTAGTGTAATCTAGAATCAACGTTGGCAAACCTTGAAAATTCAAGACGCTATGACGCAATTTAATTGATCCGAACCATTTTGATTACTGTTGGTTATTGTAAAACAAAATAAAAAGATCAAAGTAAACTGTTTCTAATGTGTGCATTATCTATTATAGTCCGCGGGACAGCAATTTTCTTGTTAAGTGAAAATACATATTGAAACTTCCTTGAGGGGATTACTTTTAGCGTGCCTACCAAACCTTCTCTCAACGACTTTTTTCGAAAGTGCTGCGATTTCAAATGAACATGATAACGTCATATTTAAGCCATCGGTCCAAAAAACTCAGCAGGGAACTATGTCAACGTGATAACATTAATAATTATTAAACAATTCCAAAAGTGAACTATGTATGTATTGAAAAACAAAAATATTTAAGTACGGCATGTTTGAGGTGATAGACTTCATCGGTGCAGTATTTTTGAAGGAAAAAATATTTATTTTTGTAATTTTAATTTTATTATTATCAAGAGGTCATATTATCCAACATACTGTTCTATTCCCCGCTGCGTTTTCGTGTTCATTTGAAAACGAATTATTTTTGAAAAAACTCGTAGAGAGAAAGTTTGTTAGACTAGCCAAAAGAAAGCCACTAACGAAGTTTCTACACACGAAGTGACGAAGTGTATTAATCATTTAACAAACAGGGTGCTGCCCCGAAGACTATATGTTCTTCATAAAAACTCATTTTTTCGTGAACAAAGGATATGGTTTACAAACGTTTAATTTGTGACATAACAAAGAAAATATATTAAAAAATACAACTTCCACATCAATTTAGGTCTTTTTATTTAATAGTTAAACTATACCATGAAACACCTACCTTTTTATGAAAATGTATGACGTAACATCTACATAAATGTCTGTTTTTTATATTCTAAAGTTATATTAAACGAAATAAAATAGATTGAAAACATCAAAAATAATAATATCTAATTTTTTACTTGAAATACTTCTGTCAAAATAATATTTGTTGAAATGTTCTCTCCACAGGTTCTGACATTATGTATAGAATGACGCACAAGATATTCAATTCGTTGACAAAAAAAAAATTTATTTTGATTTATGGCATTAACAAAAATTATCACACTAGTAATATTTGTATTCTATTTCCTTGTCAATTTATGAAAAATTAAATTTTACATTTAAATTACGTGTAAACATTTTTATTTTTTAATAATAAAAGAAATTTTCTGACAGAAAGTAATGAATGCTTTTCACACAGAAAATCAAAATCAAGAATTTTATGATATTTTTGTTGTTTTATTTACGTTGTGAAATTGAGGATTCATTATACTTTTTTTCTGCCCAAATGTTTTTTAATATTTTGAACCTCTGATTTCTTATTTGGAATGCTACGCTTTCAAAAGTAGCAGCATCAAAATTAGCTACATTGTTTGTCATTGTTTGGCAAACATTGTTTTAGTAAAATGACCATACCTCACTTTTATATATTTCGAAAAACACAGTGATCCATTTTAACTATGCACGTTAAAAAAGTTGCAAGTAAAGATGAATAAAAAGTTTGTTGAAGCTAGATAAATCGACAAATTTTTTTCGCTTTCTTTTTGCTATGTCCATATATTTTACAAAAAAAATAAATAGAACATTGATTATTACTTGATTTGTATGGTTTTTTTCAATAAAATGGTCAAACACTCTCAAACTAGCTCACTTAAAAGAGACAATTTGAGCGAAAAAGCTATCATAATGGGGCCAAATGATGTGCCATGACCTTTATTTAGGAATAAATTATGGCATAACGCTATATAAAAAAATTGCATTGCATTTGATTATTAACAATCGCTATAAACAATTGACTGTGACTTTTGAAAGTGTAACATTCCAAATCAAAAAATGAAATAAAAAAAAAATCAAAATTGGAATCAACCAGTCAAAGTTCTAAGAAAACGCCTGGATCGAAAAAGATACAACGAATATGGAGCGAACTTGTGGCTGCTGCCCCGAATTGCCATACACTCTTTCCCTTTAAATGTCTGAATGTATTTTTGTACGTAATAATGGCATTCAAGAGTGGTAAAAATAAAATTTCCTTTTTTATGTTAGACCATTTTGTTTGTCGAAGGTTTGTCGAAGTTGGATTGAAGGTAGTAGAAAATGAACTTTTTTGTCACTTATCGACTATTATAAAACATATAATTAAGCGAGTACTATTAGTAAATAATATGTCCTTAAACCATATCCGTCTATTTTTAAAGTTATAAAAACAAATTCTACTAGATTTTATCAATTGAATATTTGTTTCTGTAGGGCCTCATCTAACAGAGGTAGTTTTCAAAATTTAGAAAAAGGCATTTATTTTCTTAAATTTTCTCTAATTTTCAGCATGACCTTCATTTTTATGAAATTGCCTTTTATATGCTGAATAATAGAAAATAAAGAAATCCTATTTTTGCAATCGCTATATAATATAAAGAACGAATTCAATAATTTAATTAGAAAGTTGTAGGTTCCACCTTTAAAGATCATATCCACTGACAGCAAGTAGAATCTTTCGTCATACTGCGTCATTTAAAATAAATTATAATACTTCAAGCGTCGGTCGCACCGTGTGGTAACAAATACTTTGTTTCTATACCAGTGATTATTGATATTATTAATTGGCAGGAAGTACCTTCCTATAATCAAAAAACAATTTCAATTATTACAAATTGATTATTAATTTTAAAGGTAATTAAAAATTAAGCACCTGTGCCTTTATATTAAGAATATTATAGGGTGAAAGCTATACAGAGAAGGTTATTTGTCTAGGTTGCAGTTGTTTCTAAGAACTTTTCCTCCTACGATAAATATATACAATTTTCTCTTCACAATGACTAGTTTTATCTGAGATATGACGTTCAATAGAATTTGTTTAGGCAGCGATACCCATTTTTAACAAAACGAATTTGTCTAAGAATAAATCATACAAAAAAACGAGAGATGTCGTGGGCACCCGGTAGGAACTATATTTCTTTCGTACCTTGGTGCATTATAAATGTAGCACTAACTTTTTTATTTACAAGTTTTTTTTCTGAAAATTTAATTAATTTTAGAAATCAAATACTTGTTTGATTGAAAGAAGTTCATTTTATGGCTACTTTTAGTTTTTACTGTATGAAATAATTGTAGTATTAGTTTAAAAGAGACATACTTCTGATTAAGTAGTCAACTCAATATGTGAGTATATTAGATCTGGTTTGATCATGGTATTTATTATGTTATAACAGAAAAATTGCATTGCATTTTCTTTAAATTATCTCTGTTTTCTTTAACTTCTGATAGCTTTCACAATTTTGACAAAAAATACAAATGGACTGCTTTAAATAGATTTTTGCATTTTCTCAAAACTCATGGCAACCAGAATCAATTGAAAAAGTTTTAGTTTCCTCGGTTATCTAGGTGCTGACTTTTTGCTTTAACTCCCAACCAGCAAACAAGTATCGTGCGATAAGGAACATAGTTCCAAAACCAGTCCACCAACATGGCCAGCCACCTGGTTCCTGTGTGATCTAACTATACAGGACGGAGTTCTAAGTATTTATCATGACTCAAGATAGTGCAGAGCCCATAATTATGATTACTGGAGTAAAGTATCGTGAAAAAATTGATAGTATGTCGTTGGAATCTTGGCCTAGTTTAGTACATAAAATCAACTTTCAAGTGTTTATGAAAGAATTTATTGTAAATTATGTAAAAATAAAAAGTTAATCCATTTTTATGGTATAAGAAGTTTTTCAAGGAAAACAAAAAAATACACTTAGACTGTTGCTGGTTCAAACGGTTTGTATATGAGTGTACGTTGACGACCATATTATTGTGAAGAATCCATGGTCTTTAAAATATAGTTTAGAATACATTATAAAAATAAGATGAGTTTTGTTGACCTAAATTTTTTCATTATCGTATGAATAATCGTTTTGAACAATCATGTACTTTTTCCAGTTTATTTATGAAAATCTTTTCTCATTTCTTTGGATTGAAACCATGAGATAATTTTCATTTCTTTACTCTTGAAAATACAACATTTGATTCATGATAAACGACAAAAAAAAATCACATTTTGTGTATATGAAAACAGACTTGGATATAATTTAAATACATTAGAAGGAACTTACATAAATTTTCAACTAAAAAAACGCGTTTTTTGCGCTTAAAAGTGGATAATAGTTTTTATTGTAATGTAAAATTCAAAGCTTGGGGTGATCTCTACATTATTATTTACTTTTCAATATAATAACGCATGTTTTATTAGTTATTAAACTATAATTAATTTTTTTATTTTTTACTCTTGTCGAGTTAAAGATGATTATGTACAGCTTTAGCTATAAAGTAGACCAAAGAATTGTATTATCTTAGATGGACATAGGCATTACGACATTCCGAATGAGGAGCGAGCACTTTTGCCACTGAACCATCTGTACATTGAAAATTCATTTTCAAGAAAATATCATTGAAGTAAAAATATAAGTAATTAAAGTTTTTTTTTTTCAATTCTCTTTAATTAAGATTACTAGACAAGATATTTGTCAATATTTAGTTTACGCTTTTATGTATCATATTACATCAAAAATAATCGAATAGACCATGATGTAAATATCGTATGCATGATTAAATGTAAACAACAACAATAAGTAATAATAAAAATATAAGATTATCAATCGTTTATCCTGATAATCCTGGTTACTATCACTATGTCAGTCAAAATATTACAGTTTGTGGCCATTAGTTCAATCAGGGTTTTTGATATACTCAAAGCATTATGACTATTTATAATTGAAAAACTGTACATATACTATTTTCTATGTAAAATAATCCCTATCCCTATTTCGAGCGTTATGGAAGGGGGATAAGTGAGACCAAGAGAGGTGAAGGTTATAACGTGGTTGTCTTTACTTTTAAACACAGTGAAGCGGGCAGGTATCATGAAATTAAGGTATGTTCAAGAAATTTTTTACGATAATCTTTACAAAATATGACAATACCGTAAAAGACATAACAAAAAGTTAAATTAAAATTAAAATACGGATGATTTAAATTATTAACGGTCATGAAATACGGGTGATATAAGAATTTTAAACTAATTATTAGACCTATATTAGACAGAGATCAGATATAGTATTTGATATCATACACTAAGTTTACCATAAACATCCATGGAAAATTTTGTTTTGCTAGAAAGAGATACAAACACATCTTTGATAGCTGTCATCTTGGTTGTTTAAGTAGAAAAATAATTTTTAACTTTTATTAAAGCAAAAAAAATTATGAATATTCTTTGTTGTTTCCTAACATCGAAAAGTGTATTGTTGATTTCATTGTAGGGTTTGTTTTCTAAATCAATCTAAATTATGAAAGTTCAGTGTTTGTACATACACAACGATCTTATCGAAGCCTAGAATAAAAACCTACTATCACCGAAAATTCAGTATATAATAATGAATATAAAATTAAAATGATACTCGGATATGTACCAAAGATGCATACGAAAGTATAGAAGGTAGGTAATACACATATTTATTATAGTGTCCAATACATGTATATACATTACCTATAGTGCCCAAGGGTCTTGTATTCTAATCCTAAATGATGGGTATATTTTGTACTCCATATATGTTTTACCTCAATTTGTACACATGTTGTTTTTTAAATGCATGTCACCTTGTGTGGGTTACATTGTGGGTTAAATGGTTAGATTCGTGAAAATAATTATTCTATTGTGTGGAATATTTTCATTATTTTTTTTTTAAATTTGCTATGTTATTACCGAAACTATAAGGAATATGTTTTGGTATCCAAAAATCAAATGTTTTGTTATCTTCCCATATAATAAAGTTTAATTATTTGAAAGGTGAAAACTGGCTTCTAAATAGGGTTCCGCACCAAAAGTAAAAATCGATTAAATAGTGAAATCGACATTTTTGAGTTCACTACGTAGCCGATTAAAAAAATTATTTCATCTATAGAATGCTACATTATCAGCAAGTGGCATGGCCGTATTTTCTTTTCAAAATAATTAGGTACTCGCACTAAAAGTTAAAATACATTAATTAGTGAACAAAAGTGAAGGTAAGAGAATTGAAGGCTATAACGTAATAAATGCTCGTTATTTATCTTGTTTAAACAATATTTGTGCAACTTATATAAAAAAATCACTCTTAAGTGATTTTTTTCCACAAAAAAATGTATTTTAATTTGATTTGATGGATTTTTATATAGGTGAAAGAATTTTAAAAATCAATTTAGAATTGAACTCAAAATTGACGGTTTCACTTTTTAATGGATTTTTACTTCAATAAAATACAGCCTATGTTATTTGCTAACAATGTGGCAATCTATAGGTGAAGGAGTTTTTAAAATCGATTAAGTAGAAAAATCTAAAATAAAGATTTGTATATATTTTTATACAAAATTTCATCTCCTATTTCACCTCTTTAGGGGATGCATTTCGAAAAATCCTTTCTTAAATGACACACACCTACAGTATAAAAGCAATATCCTCTCTAAAATTTCCTTCATCTATCAATCGCGATTTAGGCTGGGCGTTGATATACCAGTCGGGACATTGTGTTTCCCTCATCCAGATTATTTCCCCCTTCAGATATGTTTCTGATTATAAATAATATAGAAAAAGAATTATTAAAAAAAAATCAAAATCGAAGCTGTTATTGAGGACTCCCTATAAAAATGGCTATAAGATTGAGTTGAACTTGTACGAAAAGGAATAGACCATAAATCATTTTAAAGCCTTTGTAAAAGTGACCCAAATTTGTTGGAGGTGATTAAAATAGCATGAATGTACGGCCATTAAATAGTATGAAAGATGAGCATTACCTTTGCCTGATTGATAAACGCGGTTAAACCTGAGCAATAAAATATAACTTTAATATCTAAGTCTTTGGTTTTTTGTTTTTTGAATAAGGCCTTATACTTTATATTTTTTTTTCACTATTGAATTCCCTGTTTTTTTTCAAATTTTCCAAGCTGCAAACTTCAAAACTATAAAAAAAAATGTTAATGTCACATGATAAACTTTGGTCTACTCAACTTAATAAATTACCCCCAAAATTAACCTTTTAAATCAGAAAATTATTTTTGGATAGATTTTTCTATTATCTTTATTTGCCACATGATATACTTGATAAATTTTTTCACTTTCTCATATACTTCCCGAAACTAATACCCAAAATTAAATCTCAAAATTTTTATACTATCGTGGCTTAGTTTCTAAATTATGATAACAGAACACTTAAAATGGTAAAATTTAAATAAATTGTGTTTTCGTGCATGCGGAATCCTGTGTGCCTTCTCCTATTCGCCACTGAATTTCTTTCGCATTTCTTTTGTATCTTTAAAAGAAAATAAATAGCTGTTAAATAAATTAACAAAAAAATCAATTGTTCTCTTTGTAATAATAATAAAAAAAAATACATTTTGTAGTGTATATTCTCACGTAGCATGAAAAGCATTTCAAATTATTTTCAACAATGTATTAATCATAAAATAAAATATTCACTAAGGCTTGAGTAATAAAAATAAAAAAGAGTAAAATGTATATTTTACGAGTATAATGACGAAAACATGCCAGCCAGGTATCTATAGAGTTGTTGCCTGTCTGCCATCATGGAAATGGTAAAAATAGAATCAACAGGTAAGAAAAGAAGATAATATAAGAATAAAATGTATTAAAAGAAAGAAAATATATTAAATTTAAATCAAAGAATTAAAATGCAAAACATTATTCCAGTATACTTTTGAATGATTATTATCTACAATGACAACATCGCTCATCTCAATTTTTGTACGATAAAGAATAATTCTCAAGGGAATGGATATTTTTTGTAAATTGGACAATATATTAATTCTACATAGTGTAGAAAGTCGTACCATGGGGAAAATGTACCTTAAATTACGTTTCAGTTTCTTCAAACATCTTGATAAAAAAAAGTGATAAAATGAAGACAAAATTCAATTACCAGCAAATAAGCAACTCAGAAAATGGCTGTCCATTTTCAAATAAAATAAAAAACTCCCATATTTTATGCAGTTTCTTAATGAAGTTATTCTATTGAGTGACTATTTTTTGAAACGTAGGTCCCTAACGATATTTTATAAAAAATTGTTTTGTAGATAATCTAGCAAAGTATTTAATCTCATCTCGCTTGTTTCTATTTTGGAAGAATAATTTTATAAATTACAAACATTTTATGATTATTATGATTTAAATATATTCATTTAGTCCAATTACAATTATTGGTTTATATAAATAAAAAAAACTTTTAACAAAAAGAAAACCGACTTCAAAAGAAAAACTTTTCTAAAACAAATTAATATGCACTAAAAAGTAAAAAAAAAATAACGATAATATAACGTAGTTAAAATTATTGTTATTTTTGGAATCGGTGTCAGCCAAGCAAAGAAGTCTAACAGAACAGTTTGCTACATTAGCTTGGCTAACACCGACTCCAAAAATAACAACAATTTTAACTACATTATGTTATCGTTATTTTTTTACTTTTTAGTGCATATTAATTTATTTTAGAAAAGTTCTTCTTTTGAAGTCGGTTTCGGGCATACTTAATTCAAATTTAAGACTTTTATGGTTTTCTCATGGATGCCGTTGTCAGAACTAGACCAAAATGAAATGGGACTACACGGAAAGCACCAGATAAATAAAGAATCATCGGTTCACCCAATCAAAAATTCTGAGGTAACACACATAAAAAAAATAAATAAATACAGTCGAATTGATAACCTCCATCTTTTTTGTTTGAAGTCGGTTAAAAAATACTTATGTACCGTACCTATTTGGTTTGTGTACAGAGAGGCGTAAAAGGACCTTAGTAAAGAATTTGCATTTTTTTTTGCCACAAATTCATAAATAAATAAAAGTATAATTCATCTAAAGTATATGTAACTAATTTTTTCTTTTAATTAATAATTGTAATTATTAATAAAGATGGTTTTTGCATAAATGTAACTAGTGGCGATTTACCTCCATTGAGACTGTGAGCCAATCGGTTTCTATGGAAATTTGCGTTATAACATAGTGAAAGATAGCTGAGAGACAAACCATTTATTATTATTCATGTTATCTTTTCACGCGACTTCGGCGCTACGAAAGCGAGGTGTTGACGTCAATGCCGTTTGAATTTATAGTTTATAAAAACCATTTTCAATTGTAAAATTAAATAAAAATCAATTAAAATTTTTTTAAAATTTTTCTTAGTCATTTTTAGAGTTCTTTCGAAAAAATAAAATAAAATAAAAAAGCGTGCCACTTCTCTTTTGTTTGAAAAAATCTATAAAAATCTACAAGTTTTGTTTAAATATTAATTTCAAGCCTGTAAAATCGAATAATTCTAACACTATAAATAATAATGAAAATCTGCAATTTTGATGTTTTATTTATGTACTTACAATATTTTGTGTAAGTTTCATACAATTTAATTTTACTTTGATTCAAATCATTAATTTTCGCTGATCGAAAAATCTTCATAGAGTACCTGTGTATTTCAGATCGTTTTAATTTTTTTTCTCATTCCTCTCAGTGTATTTGATAAATAAATTTTCGCTGTTCTGTGCTCGTGTGGTAGTTGGTACTGAAAAGATAATTTACTCGGGAATTTAATACTTATGTCTTTGCTTCGTAACTCGTATTCCAGGCAGTGAAACTCAATTTTTTGAAATTTAAATCAGTTATGTGAAATGTGGGGTGTTGTCTGTCCGAAATTAAAGATTATTGACTTAAGTGTGTTAAGAAAACATAAACTCCCTTTTTTAACTTTGCGGATTAGACATTTGGCCACAAATGTTTCAATATAAAGCTTTTAGTTGTTCTGCCGCGTGTAGCAGTTTAATTTTGTGGAAAATATTGTTACTTTATCCCACTGTTTATTTAATGTTATTTTGATCTTAATTTAATTGTAATGTCGTTTTTTTTCACTTTATTCATTTTTTTTTAACAGAAAATGGTGACTTCTTTTGATGCATCTTGTACAGGAACCATAGCAAACAGATACATTCATCACGTATGTATATTGTTGTCCTTATTTTATGTACTTAAATCCTATATTTGCTTAAAAATATATAAAAATATATTCTCTATGTTTTTTTTTTCTAACGAAGGAAAAAATAAACTCCAACTGGTTTGTTTTTTAATTAAAAATATGTATTAATAATAATTAATCTGTTATTTTTATACTTATAAACAAAAATATTAATTTATATAAAATCTTTTTGTTTATATTGGTATTATTACTATATGATGCCAACACACAACATGATGAATAAATCCTGAATATACAGTGAAATATCAATAAAAACTTCGATGGAATATATAAAAACTTAAGTAACATATGACAACATACTCCAGTTTATACAACTCTTTATACAGTTTTTTTTTTTACATAAAGTATCAAAACTTTAAAAACTTTCAACCTTTATTCTTAACCAGTTTTTCTCGGACAACCTTATGCCACCGTTAAGCAATAAAAATGTCTTAAAATCAATATGCGACTCGATAAGTTATTGGATAATTATTACTAATATCAACAACTAACATGATTGTGAAAGAAAAAAGTAGGAAATACAACAGTTTTTTTTTTTAATCTTTATACTATCGATCAGATCATAATTTAATAGGCAAACCAGTAAAAACAAACAAATGACCGAGTTAATTGTTGAAATACCATGCAAAGATAGTGTTGATTACGCTGTCACATTACAAATACATACATGTCACACATATATAATTGATATTCCCATATAATACATACTATACAATTTGGGCTCTCACGGGTGTGGAGTGATGTTTACGAAAAAATGTTTCAAACAAAATTTGCTTTAAGGAACATTTTTTTACATTTAAACTTTTGTTCTAGCACTGACGGTTTACAAGATGCACGCTATAAAAATTTCAGCTTGATATGTCTTTTTGTTTTTGAGTAATCGTGATGATAGACGGACAGATAGGCGACAGACAGACGACAGCCAGACGACAGACAGACATACAACCGGAAATGGACTAACTAGGTGATTCTATGAACACCTATACCAAAATTTTGTTCATAGTATCAATATTTTAAGCGTTACAAATTTGGGACTAAACTTAGTATACCTTTGTATATTTAATATACATGATATAACAAGTTAGCTAGAACAAAATTTAGCATTGGTATTTTTATTAAAAGTAGTTATGATCATGTTTTTTCAAAGAAGTAACAAAAAAAAAACTTTAATTCCTAAGAATTTATCTAAGGATCGACCTTCATTTGTATTTTATACTAATTGAATTCAGATATGTATAATATTATATCTTATATAATGTATCTTTTTGTATCTCAAAATAGAATAGCTCTCGTTACTATGTACAAGAAAAATTTTGGGTATTAATAATTTTCATATTTGAAATATTACTCAACTTAGTTCATGCTTTCTCTTTTTGTATATCGAAAAAAGTTAGAAATTACTAAATAATTCCTCTATGTGGCTGGTATGAGTATAACATTTATCAAATTAACTTTCTGAAATTTTCTGAAAATTTGATTTTAACTCATTAGTCTTGATCGGAGGTCCTTAAAATTGAAGTTTTTAAGGTGTAGATGTTCAAAAAAAGTAATAATACGTTTTTGGGAGCGTGTGTATGGTAAAATTTGATACAAGAAAGGTCATTAGAATTATTTTAGTCTATTTTCAAAGACATGCCTAGAAATACACCATAAATAATGAACACCCTTTGGGAGCATATTGTAAAATATATTAATCTTTTGACAAATTACCTTTTCGACTACACAAACTTTTACTAAAATAATGGAAGTACTAACCTTTTTTGTAAAGCATGAGTGACAGGATTTGTAGCAATTGGATGTACTTTAAAGCAAATAATGTTTCTAATTTTAGAGATAGTATAATTGCTTGAACATCTACCGAATCAATGCCTTTTTTTAGTTTTCTGTCATTAACAATGAAAGGAATACTTTTAGACTCTTTTAATACTTTTAGAATAAATGTGACCTTTTGTTAAATTGTCGCTATATTTTGTAAGCAAACGAATTCTGATTTCGGAGGTTCTTTGGAGGCTTAGTTAGAAAATTAAAAAAAAAAAACTATGAAATAAAGCATATCTACTCTCTGACTATGAAATACAGCATATCTACTAGAGAGTAGATATGGTCGGCCATGCCAGAGGGCATGGCTGATTTTTGTCTGATACTCAACAAAGCGATGTAGCCGTTGTCGGATGTATACGAATACGTCGAAATGAAAATTTTTTTCAAAGGCCAAATTTTCAAAAAATCAGACTGCAACCGTTCCATCTTGCTGAGTGTCAGATAAAAAACGATAGTATCGGTGGTATTAGTAAATTTTAAGCAAAAAATAAAAAGCACAAATCTCTCACTATAGTCCTTTCTCAAAGTTACTACCTAGAAACTACGCTCATTCAAAATTTTTATTTGCTGCAATAGTGTTAAAAATATACGCTGCTTATATACCTATGATGATAATAAAAAATCAAAACAAGTTACATATAACAAAATTAAATGATTCTGTTTATACTACAACGCTTAAAAACATTTTTCATAGAAATTACCTTTAATTTTGGTACAAAAGTTCAACTTTCAAATTTCTATCTATTATGCTTCGATAGCTATTTTGCGTTTGATGTAAAATTAATTAAAAATGTTTTTATATTTGTGTTTCACTGTAATGTATTTATATATACAAAAATATTTTACAAAAATCACCACGCATAACCCGCATAAACTAAGTAAATTCACCCTGAAAAATTATGAAATAATCACTTGCTGTTGGGGTTCTAAAAATTAATTATTATTATTTTATACTTAATTAAAAAATTAGAATAAACGTAGAAGAAATCTCTTTTGAGTATTAATGAATATTTTCTAAGTCTTAGAAAGAAAATCGTTATTAAAAATAAAATCAGATCAATGACCTCAGGCCCTTTCAAATGGACCAAACTCAGGCCCTTTCACGTGGAAGTCTGTTTTATAATGTGTTTTTATAGATATTTAATTCAATTTAACAAGTCAGTTTTTTAAACTAATGAAAAACAAGTAAAACCAAACAATGGACTGAGTAAATTGTTGAAATACCATGTATAGACAGTGTTGATTACTCTATCACACTACATGTCACACATACATAACTGATAATCCCACATTAATACATACTATAAAATTTGTATCTAATGTGTGCCCTCGTGAGTAAACAGTGATATTTACAAAAAAATGTTTCAAACAAAAGTTGATAATTTTTTGATAAGGAACATTTTTTACACTGAAATAATTGTTCTAACTCTAAAAGTTTACAAGATGGGTCCTACAGACCCAAGATCCAATTGACCTATGTTGCTCATTTACGAACTCGACCTCACTTTTTACGTCCTGAGTGCGCTGTAAAAATTTCAGCTTGATTTTTTTTTCGTTTTTGAGTTATCGTGTTCACAGACGGGCAGACGGACAACCGAAAATGCACTAATTAGATGATTCTATGAACACCTATACCCATTTTTTTCTCGTAGCATCAATTCTTTTAATCGTTACAAACTTGGGACCAAACTTAATATTCCATGTATATTTCATATATACATGGTATAAAGTTAAAATCAGAGCTATGACCTCAGGCCCTTTTTCGGGAACCAAACCCAGACCCTTTCCCGTGGAAGTCTGTTACATCGTGTGTTTTTATAGATATACTAGCGGACCCGACAGACGTTGTCCTGTACACACGTCTTTTTTTAATGAGCTGAAACAATCTGGACCGCTTTGATGAAAATCTGATGTAAAACATTCCAAAATCAAAAACTCCTTACAAATAAAAATTAATTAAAAAAACATCTGAATTCACAAAATTATTTAGCGGCCCAAACAGACGTTGTCCTGTGGAAACGTAACTACAATTCATTAATACCTATACTACGTTTAGCCTGTCTGCTACACTCATCCCGCTAAACCCCAATTTAACTCCCATTTATTGGACCGGCCTGAGCTTCGACCTTTGGCCTGGCCTTCGGCAGTGGAGCTCGCTGCGCTCGCATATGGCTCTAATAAATGCCTATTGACAATAAAAAATACATAGTACACATAGTAAGTTGTAATATAATGTGATATGATTTATATGCGCTCCCACCATTTAATGAGATTTAACTTTTTTGGTGTGGAACCCTTAAAAACAGTTGTAGTGGACCGAATGGTAAATCTAAAACATTCTCCAATCCCCTTGAACTCACACAAAAAATTTCATCGAAATCGGTCCAGCCGTCTAGGAGAAGTTCAGTCACATACACACGCACACAAGAAATATATATATTAAGATAATTCAATTTCATAAGTCAGTTTTTTAAACTAATGAAAAATAATCAATGAACAGTAGATACAAAAACAAGAGCACATTTTCCTTGAAAAAGAAATTCGTTTATAACGATAATATTAACTGCAATACGTACCAGCATAATATAAACACAACAACAAAAACGAGGGTGTGAAAAAGCATTAGAGCCTTAAAATTACGAATAACAGTTATTTAAACATTATATGAATAATAAATATAAAATTTTAAAATATTAAAAATATAAAAATTATATATTTATATCAGCAATGTATTCGATAGAGATAAAAAAGTTTGGTGTTATCGTGTATTCGGATTAATTCCTTTTAGCAACTTAAAAAAATATTACAAAATTATTTCCGCTGTAGTCGACTTCGCCTAAATAGGCCACAGAACTTGAATATCGAATGAAAAAACCATATTCATTTCCATTTCTATGAGAAATTTCTATTTGAAAGAAATCTACGGTGTTGTTGTATTTTACCATCAAAACAATTAATGGGGAATCGAGAATGTAACTAACTGTTCTGCTTTGTTTTTTTTTTTTTTTTTTTTTTTGGTAAGGGTTCAATTTTTATTTTGGTACTTTTAAGTTTAGTTTATTCGGGGATACGTAATTTTTCTTGGGATAGAAGGTGAGAATGGAATATGTATAAAGCCTGCGAATAGCCGTAAGAGTTACGGGTCCGAAAATGGAAAAGAAATTATTCGATATGAAAAATACCTCTTTTAAGTTAATACTCAACTACCTTTCAGATCTTACGAGGCAAAATTGAGGTACAAAAATATTTGACAACCATACAATCTATAAAGACCAAATAAATAAGATTTGACTTACTTTTTCACCGACTTCAAACAAAAAAGGAGGAGGTTATCAATTCGACTGTATTTTTTTATGTGTGTTACTTCAGAACTTTCGATTGAGGAAGCGATTTTGATAATTCTTTATCTAATTGAAAGCTGGTGCTTCCCTTGTGGTCCCATTTCATTTTGGTCCAGTTCTGACAACGGCATCCTTGAGAAAATCATAAAAGTCTTAAATTTGCATTAAGTATGCACGATAAGAGGACAAATAATTCAATATCACGACAAGCGATTTCGATGATTCTTTTTTTAGTGAAAAATTAGTCAGTGTACTTCCGATTCACTAAAAATCACAAAATAAAAAAACTTTTAACAAAAATAAAACCGGCTTCAAAAGAAAAACTTTTCCACGAGTTGTTTCCTTGGCTGACACCGACTCTAGAAATAACAAATAATTTTAACTACATTACATAATCGTTAGTTTTTTACTTTTTAGTGCATATTTTTTTGTTTTGGAAAAGTTTTTGTTTTGAAGTTGGTTTTCTTTTTGTTAAAAGTTTTTTTATAGGACAACTTATCAACCTACGAATGTTTAGATTCTCAGGTTGAAAACAATCGAATTCTGTCGGAAAGTTAATAATAATAACCAACTGTAAAGAGGTATTTAATATTATAAAGAATAAATTTGATTGTTTCTCCTTCTTTTCTCTAGATACAAAATATTTCAAACCTTGTAAATTTTATATGAAATATTAATAAAAAAAATATAAAAAAACTTTAATTAAAACATTCTTCTGACTCGAAGTATTATTTTTTGTTTTAAATTTATATACAAACAAAAAAAGTGTATAGTATTTTCGTTCCACTTTCATTCCACCAACATCTTCTTTTCCCTCAAGCCTGACAAAAATAATGAGTTTTCACGACCGATTTTTTTAATGTTTGGAATAATGAGCACAGACCTTTTCTCGATATACGAATTATATTATAATGGAAACATTCTTACGCTTTTCATATTTTTAGTAGTTAGACCATGGGCAAAATTCGAATGGAAAATTTCCATTATTCATTTTTTCTGTTTAAGAAAGGTAAGTAAATTTGGAAATATATAAATTTAGAGTTTAAATCGTTTCTAGAGTTGCGAATTTTTGGAAATTGAGATTTTTGGCGATATGTGTTTTTCAATTTTTGCCTTCTGAACGACTGAAAAATGGTTTTATTTTTTAAGATTTTTTTTTAGATGGTTTAACTTTACTTTAACATAAACAGTAGAAAAAAAAGAACTTAATTTCTATAAATTCGACATTCAATTTACGATTGAAACTTCAAATTTTTTAAACACCAAACCTTCTTTTACTTTTTTCTTTTTTTCTCAAAAAGGCTGACAAAATAAGCATGGATATTTCAATTTATTATGGGATCACGGTCTTGGTAGCGAAGGAGAATGTTTTAAATCGTTTTATTTACATATTCGGATCATCCATATCCCAACCATGCTAGCTACCAAGCACATACATATACATGAATATTAATAATTTTCTAGTAAAATATTTTAATAAAAAAAAAATATATATACAAAACACACATTCTATAAATAAAAATAAATGTTGGCAATTAATTTAGTTACCTACCTTTTTTCATAATAAATTTTATAAAAAACATGAAAATTAAAACAAACAAAAACGTAAATGACAAGATACTTATGTTGAACTTACGGAGGCGAGTATAGAGTTTAAAATTAACAAAACTTCTTGTTGGAAAATATCGTCATACTGTTGTTATTATTAATATGGGGGTCGATAAATACTCAATCCCAATTTATAGACATAGGGGGTGGTGGGACACAGTGGAAAAAATATTTTTGAGATTTGAAAAACAAAATATCAAAAGTATTTTCTTGAATAAATCACAATATCAAATTTAAGTACTATTTATCCAAACTATTGCTATTGGTACCTCTTCGATATCAAATTTTTGTTGCACTTTGCCCCAGGTCTGAGAAATATAGACCTGTGCACTGTGAGGTAAGGGGGCCACAGTCTAATAAACAATATTTTATTAATTTTTTTTACAATATGAAGTATAAAAAAGTTATTTCCTTTTTTTGCAATGTCTACGAAAAAATATGATTTTTAAACTTATCTACCTCATTTAAAATTTCGTAATGTTTCACTGTACCCTCGAGCTCGCTACAACGCTCGAATACTAATCAATTTTGGATAACTTTTCAATTTGTTCCGACGAGTCCTTATTTTTTGCGTTTATCTCTCGTTTCTCGAATACGATATCAAACCAAGTTGGTCTTGCGGTCTTGTTTTTTTAATTTATTTGTAGGAATGGTGAATACGTCGAGACTAGTTTTTCATTTTATTAGGCTCCTGTTAAATTATATTTCGGAGACGAATAAAATCCAAAATTCACAATTTTTGAGGTCCAGTTTATCTGTATTTCCTGTAAGAGTTATACTGGTTTCCGTCGAAAGTTAATAAAGTCTGTATTTATGATTAAGTTAAAATAAAAGCTTTTATAAAAGTGTTGTGCTACGGGTTTAAATTTGATGAAAAAAATTATTTTAATGAAGAAAATTATCAGTAATGTCAAAACTATTGGTTCTGACACTACAGAAAATGGAGAATCTATTGAGACGTACAGCCAATTGAACAAAATGCATTTGTGAGAGCAAAAGAGAAAAACAGTTTTTACATTTGATATCTCCTTAGAATAAAATTGAAATGAATGAAAAGTAATTAAAAAAATTTCCAGATCCATGGATGATACTGTGGACAGAGATGTTTTTATAAAACTTGCTAACGACTATCCAAAATTTAAGCTAAAATTTGAAATTTGTATTTTTTGTTTCTTCTATGCAAATTGCGACCCTATGTATAGTAAAAGCACTCGGAATTTTATATAAAACATAAGCATATACCACGGAAAGGAATGTTTCTCATTCAGAATGAAAATATAAATTTTAAGCTATAAAAAATAATCCAAAACAAATGAACATATGAACCTTTTTTTTTTGTTTGGTGATAATAACCAACCACCACAATCTTATGAAATATGGTGTAGAAATTACGGTACGATTTGTGAGCAATTAAGGTATACAAAAAAATTATACATATATGTGTTGAATATATATGTATACATATAGAGATATAGATACAGTAGTTATATTTGTTAGTGAAGTTACTAAAGCCTGTTAAGCTGTAAACCTCCTTCACTCTTTTTATACACACAAACATTTATCATAAATTCGAAAAACAACCACAGTATTTAATATGCATATATGTATATCCTACATAGGCAATATAGTATTATACAGATATACTAATATACGTAGAGTTTTAAAACAGACGTACTATTAAGTTGTTAGTTTTGAAAAAAGGCTAATACATTTAAGAATTTTCAAATTTCATGGACTTAAGTGTACCATCCACTCTTGAAGGATATGCTAGTAAGTGGATGCGATATGATGAATTAGAGAGAATACTGCCAGTTAGTTCCTATGTGTCCTTGTCATAATCATATGTCATAATCATTGATGCATGTTTTTTAACTACCTATTTATTTAATAGCAATAACGTAAACAATATCTAGCCAATGACATATGGATTAAACAAGGACACATAGGAATCAACTATATAATATTTTATGATTTAAATACTAAAAAAGGCTCTGTCTAGCGATAATTAAAAGAACTATAGCTTGCAACGCCCATAGATGCATAATATTTAACAGAAATGTTTGTTTAAAATCTTATATACCATACACATATAAAACACGTTAAAGTAACAATTTTTACAACTCAAATTTTGTTAAAGAATTATGTAAAACATTAAAATAATTGTTTTTATTTTAATTTAGGTCATTATGTCGTTTAAAAAATTTAAGCGCAATTAAAAATTTTAAAATATTCATATAAAAAAACAAACTTCTTATAACAAGTGAAATTTACAAAATTGTAAAAACCCCCGACAAACTTTTTAGGTACAGAACCCTAAACTCGCACTTGAAACATATCTGAGAGCACTCTCTTTTAAATTACCTTTTATTCGATTTTAAAGATAATCCCTAGTTTTTTTTTAAACTTACACTTGAAACGTAGCTACGAACACAATCCATGAAATTACCTTTCAAACGAAACAAAAATAACCAAAATCTGTTTATCCGTTTTAGTTCGGGGGTTAAAAGTAGGAAATGAATTGATATATTAGGATATAAATTAGTGTATATAAAAAAGTAGGTAAGTATCACAATTATAAAAGACTCGGGGAGCAAATATGGCACAGCAAAATATTATGTATAATGAAGTAGGCATCTTTAGTCTTTTTATTCAATGAAGAAATCAGCTAAGTGTTTAAAGTATGGTTAATATTTTTTTACTCGTGACGCTGACACCTTAGCGTTAGAATCGAATCTTCTTCTATATTAGAAAAAAATAAAGTTAACTTTTTCATATACCATGTGTTTGTAAAGCGGCTTAGATTAAAGGCTTAAAATAATTATAAAATTTCATGTTCAAAATTATTATTTAATGAGCTGATTTGCATCCTTCTGTAAAAATTATAGTCGCCCAATGATTGTTCGATTGATAATGATTGATAATGACAAGACTTTTAATTTCTTTGAATTTGGCTTTACAGAAAATCGAACTTCTACAGTGTTATCGAGTATCAAAAGAACTTTTAACCACGTTATCGGAATATATTAATTTTTTTTAAACTTTATTGAAAAATGGCTTCTGGTTTTTATTTCAAATTTCACATTAGAATTCAAAATTATTTAATCGTTTTAGTCTTCGTAGTCTATTTTATAAACGTGACACAATTTACAAAAGTTTCTTTGTTTTAAATTTTATATTGGTTTTATAATAGTAAGACATAAGACATTCAAAAATTCGAAATATAAATCTAAACAGAAAATAAGTTTCGTTGGCTACGAATTTCCAATGTTTTTAAAGTCATACCGGTTTTGATTCATACCTTTTCGTATTCAAAAATATGGAGTTCACAAAAAGATAATTAATCTTTTTAAATATCTTCTTGCAATTTTCCATTAAGAAAGATTTAATTACTTTAATTTCACAGATGTATAATTTGAGATATTTTTCAATATAAATAACAAATAAGAATAGAGAGTTATCTTGTATTAAATTTCAGTCATGGTTTATAAAGTAAGAAAATAATATATATTTTAACATAAAATTAGGGTAGGAGATTTAAACAAGAAGCGTGCTATAGTATGTTCACCGATGTAGTGAACAAATGCTACAGTATGTTCACTGATGAAGTAAGAGAAAATTGTTCTTCATAAAATAACAATAACTACTGCTCGAAAATGTTTTCTACAAAGTTAATAATATACAACGGAAAGCAAAATTATTGTTTTCTCGTTCGGTTGGATTTATTATGTTTATGGAAATAATTTTCTTACGATTAAATGCAATGATGACATATTTTTAAGTCGCTTTCCTCCGAAAGAAGACGATTTTCAAAAAAATGGATCAGATGAAAAATGTTAATTTGTGTGACGATCAACTTTCTTATTTAAAGAATTTCTATCTTTTAGCGCTTCGGATCTATATTAGCTCTAAAGAGAAATCCGAAGAACTAAGTCCAATCTGATGTCATGCATGCCATTCTCATGATGCCCCCTATGAAACTGTACAACTTTTGTCCAAGTTATTTTTTATTGGTTAACTACAAAACGAGCTATTAGCCATTATAAATATAAATAAATAAGCCCCTATAAAATAAATAAATAATTACTCAGTTGTAAAACTTGAAAGTTTGATTTGAAAGAGTGCCTCCAAGATTTTTTTTTCAAATGTATTTATTATTTTGGTTTTGACAGCAAAATTGTAAAATGAATAAATTCTTAAGACAAACCGCCTAAAGACAACACTACCACAAATTTCCAAATTATTGCAGTCGCTTGAAAAATTATACTTTAACTTAAGAAATTTGTACATTTGTTTGTACTTTATTTTGCACAAAATTTCTCTGATAATTGTGAAATAAATAAAAAAAATTTCTTACAATCTCCATTGGTGGCCACACTGTATAAAAAATAAAACATACAAACAACAGATGGTTTTTTTCATCAATAAATACGGTGTATAGTTCATTGAATATTTTTCTTCGTTAAACTTTTGTTCTTCAATTTTAGATTAGGCGTAGGTTAAACTGATAACAAAATGAAAAACTTTTCAAAGACAAATGTTTCTTATTGACAGACTTAAAAAAAAATATATATATTGTTATTTAAACTTTGAAAATCACGGTAAAATAGAACTGTCGAATATATAAATTCGTGAAATATGGTTTTACAAAACCATTAAAATTTTTGTAGATTATCATAGACGCAGGCTAGAAAAATTTTGATACAGTTTCGGGTTCCAACTTTGAGGAATAGTTAAAACAGCATGTTAATTTTAACTTTTCTGTATCGGTACCATTCATTCGAACCTGAATCGATTCAGTTTGGAAAAGGCATGACATATAATTTTAACATATAAATAATTACTATGGAAATGAATGGTCAAATAAACCTGGCTTAATTCATTTCGAAAAGTGAAATGGTAAAATAATAAGGTAATTCAAAACAATAATTCAAAAGAACAAAGTCAACACAAATATATCAATTTCAATTAGAATATTTTCAAAAATTTGTCCCAAAAAATGATAGCTCTCTAAGTATCCTTTTCATCTCATCTCATGTCCTGCACTATCACTTTGATATTGATTTAAGAAGAAGTGGTATAAGTTTAAAGTGTTTATCTGTGCGTCTGTGTGTTTCTCAATGGCATCGTAGCCCCTAAACGGTAGAACCGGCTTGATTGAGAACATTTTATAGCTAAATTTCCAAAAATCAGTTTACAAGGAATAAATCGCATTTGTCGTGGGTTTTTTAAATTTTGTAAATTTTACTTGTATTATGATTCTGTTCATAAATGCATGTTTATGAAATCTACTTTCATCTCTGCGAGTAACGAAAAATCGAGTTTGTAAAGTTTTAAAACGAAATAGTATTGTTGGTTTTTTTATGAGGTTCAAAATGCTCACTAGTTTCGGCTACCCATTAGTTTGTCACATTTCGTTTACAGTTACTTGTTTCGCAGCAACTTTGTATGAAAAATTTACATGCAAATTTTTCATCAATCAACGAATACAATTTTTTGAGGTGATGAATGATTATAAAAAACAAATTAAATCACCAGGTCGTCATTATGTCATCCATTTACATTGTATTCATTGTATGCTGGATGATATATAAGAAATTATGATATCGTGATTGCATCCGACGTATTATCCTTGTAAAAACAGAATCTATGCATTTAAGTTTAGGATGTTTCATTTTGGTCAAGAAACTGGCTTTAATAAAGAAATACAAGCACAGTTTAGCTACCCTATACCTTCATGCGTTCATTTCCATAAATTAAACAATCTTTCGAGGGGATGAGTTACTTTCCCATTCTGTTTTGATGAGAAAAAGGGAAAAAATAAACAAATATACATAAAAACACACTTAATAAAAGTAAAAATAAACGGACTAGACATTGTTTTCAAGTGGTAAATATATGGTACACTTTCAACACTCAGAAACCTTTACCTAAAAAAAAAAATTAGCCCAGCTTACATTTTTATATATTATAGTACTTATTCGAATATTTTTGTGGGTTAAATTATTACATTTTCATACTGTATGTATATTTATTCACAGTATTATACTAAAATTTTATTGTAACTCTTCTTTGCACGCATGTGGATACATTGCGAGAATAATCACCAAATAAAAACATTGTTTTGACATGTTGTTACAAAAAGTGTAAAAAATTTGTATAGCTTTGTTATTTTATTTACCTGATTCTAATTCGAATAAATTGCTTGAATTCATTTTTTAATATTATTTTGTTTTTAACATTATATTTGCAAAATTGTTCATTCAGTTTTTATTTTGTGTTGCAGTAAATGACACCTAATTTATTTCACTTTTAATATTGTTTTGGATTGTAATTCTGGATATTCATATGTAGGAGATACAGGTTCATTAATTATCGTTAATATTGCAATTTTGTGAATATTTCTTCCACTTTGTACTAAAAAAAGGAAAGATATTCTATCAAACACAGGTTTTGAGTAAAGCATGAAGGCTAATTTACTATAATTTATCCTCTTAGAAGGTAGTCTTTAAGTTTAATATTTTAAAGATATAAACGCTGAAAGTTCTAAAAAATCAAAATTTAAATTATTAATTTTTGTATTGTAGAACATACTTGCAAAGGAATTATCCCATATTATTGTATGAGAACAATTGATAAGAAAGACATTTCATTGGTTTCCTCTAGTAGGTAATCCTCTGCTGTATTTATTAACCCCCGAACTAAAAAAAAGGGGGGTTATAAGTTTGACCGCTTTGTGTGTGTGTGTGTCTATCTGTCGTTGGCATCGTAGCGTATAAATTGGTGAACCGATTTGGTTTGAAAGGTAATTTAACAGACAGTGTTCTTAGCTATGTTTCAAGTACGAGGTAAGGTTTCCGTACCCGAAAAAAACAAAAAAATTGGCGATGATCTTCAAAATCGATTCAGTATGGTAAAAGCTTGACATATAAATAATTACTAGGGAAATGAATGGTCAAATGAACCTGATTCAATTCATTTCGACAAGTGAAATGGTTAAATAATTAGGTAGTTTAAAATAATAATTCAAAAAAACAAATATTTCAATTTCAATTAAAATATTTCCAAAAATTTGTCCCAAAAATGATAGTTCTCTAAGTATCCTTTTCACGTCATCTGATTTTCTTGACCATCATTTTGATATTGATTTAATGAGTGTTATAAGTTAAAAGTGTTTATCTGTGCGTCTGTGAGTTTCTTAGCAGCATCGTAGGCCCTAAACCGTTGAACCGACTCGATTGAGAAAATTTTATAACAAAGTTTCCAAAAATCGGTTTACAAGGAATAAATCGCATTCAAAATTTCAAACTCAACTATCATCGTACAAGATATAATGGTTAAGAAATTACTAACTATTTATCAATTTATCATAAATTAGTTCCACCTACGAAATATTTTACTTCTATCTACAGATCTCCTTCTATCTCTTATTAACTAATACAGATATAAAAGCTAATTTTGAAAATGACCTGTTTGTGAAATATTCCAAAATATAATTATAGGTAACGAAAATTTAATGTTGTTATTATGTTTCACAACACCCACGCTAAATTGTCAAAAATAATTTATTCTCTTAGAATTAAAGGATATATACCAAAACAAAATTCAATGAAATCAAAGTATTTACTTTCCATAGTGAATAAATGAGAACATGTTTTAGCAAATATAATAATACCTTCAATACCAAACAAGACAAAAATAACAAAGAAACAAAAAATCAACATTATTAAAAAAAACGAAGTTAAAGTAAAATATCATAAACAAAACAGAACCTACGATAAAAACGCAAAAAAGAAAAACATATTTTCAAAGTATTGACTTCAATCAATAGTTTTCTTGTGTAAAAAAAGAAGATACAAATCAATCTCACTTCAAAGATTTAAATAAATATTCGCCCACCAAAATATTTTTTAATTTGTTAACTTTATTTTTTAATTAATGTTGAAAAAGATGTAAAACTAATTTAAGAAAAATTTCATGTGTACCTATACCAATTTAATCTAGGTTGACATCAAAGCGATTGAACAGAAGGTGAATGTTCAAATAATGAGAGAAATACAAAAAACACAAGAAGTTATCGAATTCTTCGAAATAATTTATTAATTCAAAAGAATTTCTTATTAAATATATCGTTTGTATATATCGCATATACTTTTTTGAATTATTATAATGAAAGAACTTTACCTTTGTTAAATATTTATTAAAAACGTTGCAAATTACGACACAAAAGTATATCATCATTACTAACACAAAAGTTTACTATCTACTTTATAGTACTCCTACTCTACAATATTTCTGGAATAACATCATTTAAAAAGTTCAATGGTTCAAAATTCAAAAATAATAAATTTCAAATGCTCGCGAGCTATCACCATTTTCCTCCATTGTATTATCTCAACTGGCATACACAGTTTGAAAAAATTTTCAATTTGGTAATTGCTGATTTTCAAAGTAAAAGCCTTTTTCATTTATGGATCAGATTTGGTTACGATCTTTGGAAGTCAAAATAATCAAGTCTGCTACCCATTTGGCAAGATCTGTTCTAAATATGGAAAACTAAGCAATAGAGATACTTTGAATGTAAAAGCCAATTTGATATGAATATTGGATTGGGTTGAAATAAAATATTGGATTGATCGAAAAGGTTTGTATTGGTGGAATATTATGATAAAATAATGTTCATGGTAAAGTTAAACCTTAACAATTTATTTTTTGGTTCGGCTTGATATAGCCTGATGAAGCACCGGTTAGCTTTGATGAATCCTATAAATGTAATCTAATAATTTGAGATGTTTTCTCAAATCAGACAAATAGCCCTTTTATATTTCATGACGAAAAAGTATGCTTATGCTTTTAAATTCAATTTTTGTTCCATGTATTTATTCCTTCTATTTATTAAATCTTTATAAATATATATTTCTTTTTATTCAATAAAAAATCTCTATCTCTATCTCTATATATTATAAATTCGAAAGTAAGCATGTTTGTTTGTTACGCTTTCACGCTTAAACTAGCGAATGGTCTTTAATGAAACTGTACAGCAATATAGTTGATATATCAGAATAACACATGAACTATAATTTACAAAGATATATTAAAAAAACAAATTTAATTTAATTTGACATTTGAAATTACCATACATTACAGATTCCTGTAAAAATAGTCAATATAAAGTATTTCAAGGCCATCTTCTCTCATATACTCAATGAATAATTACTATTATACATTTTTAAAAATAATCTATTTTACCTGTGTAAAACAATCCCCACCATTATTTCGAGGGTTATAGAAAAGGGATAAGCGGGAGCAATCTTTATCAATCTTTACTTTTAAATCCAGCGAAGCGGGTGGGTACCACTCTAGTGAGTAAATACAAATTAAATGAATTTTTTGATTTACTAAAATTTAATAAATTGGGCCTCTATTCGTTGCGGTATATTTGGTTATCAAAATGCTTAAGAATCATAAGAATAAAGCAAAATAAAAAATAATAAATAAATATATCTTATATATATAGGAGACTTTCTATAGATATAGATAGATAGTCACTCATCACGATATCTCTGGAACTATAAGACCTAGAGACTTGAAATTTGGCAGGAATATTCCTTTTGCCAAGTAGAGGTCAGCTAAGAACGGATTTTACGAAATTCTACCCACAAGGGGGGTTGCGGGGGTGTTCATGACTAAAAAATTCATATTTTTAAATTATGGCTTTTAATAGTTCAAAACTTGGTCAGAATGTTTTAAATTACATTTAGAAATTTTTTTTACCTTCGGTGGGTAGAAAGTTGTAGCGAGAAAGTGGGAAGGAAATATCGAATATTTACAAATATACCTAAGTGGGGTATCAAATAAAAGAGCATGACGTGTACATTACAAAACTGTTATCCAACGCAAGGAAATGTGGAGGGAGGGGTGCAAGTGGGGATGTTGCCCAGCAAAGCGGGTATATTTTACGCCACGCAAAGCGGGCGGGTAACAGCTAGTCTTATATATATAGGAGACTTTCTATAGATATAGATAGATAGTCACTCATCACGATATCTCTGGAACTATAAGACCTAGAGACTTGAAATTTGGCAGGAATATTCCTTTTGCCAAGTAGAGGTCAGCTAAGAACGGATTTTACGAAATTCCACCCACAAGGGGGGTTGCGGGGGTGTTCATGAATAAAAAATTCATATTTTTCAATTATGGCTTTTAATAGTTCAAAACTTGGTCAGAATGTTTTAAATTACATTTAGAAATTTTTTAAACCTTCGGAGGGTAGAAAGGTGTAGCGAGAAAGTGGGAAGGAAATATCGAATATTAACAAATATACCTAAGTGGGGTATCAAATAAAAGAGCATGACGTGTACATTACAAAACTGTTATCCAACGCAAGGAAATGTGGAGGGAGGGGTGCAAGTGGGGATGTTGCCCAGCAAAGCGGGTATATTTTACGCCACGCAAAGCGGGCGGGTAACAGCTAGTCTTATATATATAGGAGACTTTCTATAGATATAGATAGATAGTCACTCATCACGATATCTCTGGAACTATAAGACCTAGAGACTTGAAATTTGGCAGGAATATTCCTTTTGCCAAGTAGAGGTCAGCTAAGAACGGATTTTACGAAATTCCACCCACAAGGGGGGTTGCGGGGGTGTTCATGAATAAAAAATTCATATTTTTCAATTATGGCTTTTAATAGTTCAAAACTTGGTCAGAATGTTTTAAATTACATTTAGAAATTTTTTAAACCTTCGGAGGGTAGAAAGGTGTAGCGAGAAAGTGGGAAGGAAATATCGAATATTAACAAATATACCTAAGTGGGGTATCAAATAAAAGAGCATGACGTGTACATTACAAAACTGTTATCCAACGCAAGGAAATGTGGAGGGAGGGGTGCAAGTGGGGATGTTGCCCAGCAAAGCGGGCGGGTAACAGCTAGTATTATTATAATTTAGTAATTATTTTCTCATATAATCTATAATTTTAATCAACTTAAATTATATATTTAACACAAAAGATAAACATTTAATTTTACAGGCTAATAATTTCATATAATTTATAAATTTAAAATAATTGTCGTAAAATTATTTAAATTCAATTCATAAGAGTTATTAAAATTCATCACAGAAAAATAAACAAAGACATTTTCATTTATTATGGACTATTCTATACTGGTGTAGTTCGTAGCTTGTATCAAGAACAAAAAGAAATAATAATCTACTTCAGAAAATTAAAACAATATATTGTAATTAAAAATTTAAAAAAAAAAAAAAAAATATGATTATAACATTAAGAAAGTCATAAAAAATGCTTTGTAATTATTTCTTACATAATTCTTTTTATTATTATTGTTATATCCCATAATCTTTCATTAAATATAATTTTATATTTGGTTTTTTTGAGACAAAATATTAAAAACAGCTTACATATTTAGGTAGAGTTAAATATCGACAATACAAAAAGTGATCTGAAATAAATCCAGTACAGTAATATTGCCTTATTAATCCAGTATCTTGCGCTAATCATCAGTATGGATTCAAATTTCATACAAATGCATAACTCTCCTCCATTAGTACTTCTACCACACTTTAGCCATGTAAGTCGCTTTAGCCATGTGAGCATTGAGATATTATATAAAAATAGTTATTAAATAAGTGGTACAAATATTTTGTAGTTTGTGGGTCACCATGGTTCGAATCGTCTCCTCGGAAGCGATATGTGTATCACATGACATATTAGAATTTTTCTTCTTCTCTTTCTAAGTCTATTTTAAAAATAATAACTTTTTTATGAGGATTAATTTTCTGATTTAAAGTGTTAGTCTATTTCTTAACGTTTAGAATCTAAATTGGCTATTAAAGAAACCCGAAGGTCTGGGTGAAATTTGATGTCAGAACATGATGCCCCCATCAAATTCAGCTTTTGTTAAAGTTATTTTTTGATTGGTTAACAACGATCTATTAGCCATTATAGATTAAATATCCCACCCAGAATATCATTTGATGGAGTACTGCTGTAATGAATTCGACCACCCTTGATGTGCAGAATGTAAACATACATTTTCTCTTGAGCGTGCGAAACCGCTTTCAAACTAGTTAGATCTTGCCGTAACAGCCAACTTACGTCAGACGTATTTGACTCAAATTTAAAAAAAAAAATTATTTTAGGGTTTTTCTTTCCAGGTAGATGAAACGCTAAGTCATGATTGCAGTTTTATAGATTATGTGGAGCCAAAAACACTATTATATTTCCATAGACGTAATAATAAAAGTATAAAATAGTATATTTATAGGTCATTCATTTGATATCGATATTTCGTTGGTATATAGGAGTTCATACATTGAACTGCCTCCTTGTAATGTCTTACCCGTATTAACTACGTTCATAATTTAAAAAACTTTCTTAATTACGTTTCTTACGATAAAATATCTGTTATATACATTGATGATGGATGGGTGATGATACCTAAAAATATCATTAAAAATTATATTCACAAAATTATTTGTTTGTTACATGATGCGTTTCAATACTCTGTGTGCCAAGGCGTTCTCGATTTCATTGAGAAAATTATTGTTGTCATTCATAAATTACAGGAGGCAAAATTTGTTTTTAAAATTAATAACAAAATGTTAATTTTTGAGAAAAACGGGCAGAAAAAAATCTATTTGATAAAATAAGTATGACTTTGGCAATTTAGATTATAGGGTTGAAATTACTTGTATCTTTTTTTCAACTTAGATGATGAATTTTCTTATAACTTCATTTCTGAAAAAAAAGCTTAAACAAAAAATATACTTAAAAGTAAAAAAATATCGATAATATATTGTAGTTAAAATTATTGTTATTTTTGGAGTTGGTGTCAGCCAAAGAAACAACTCTGACAGAACAGTCCGCTGACACCGGCTCCAAAAAAAAAACAATAATTTTAACTACATTATATTATCGTTATTTTTTTAGTGCATATTAATTTGTTTTAGAAAAGTTTGTCTTTTGAAATCGGTTTTCTTTTTGTTAAGTTTTTTATTATTTTGTGTCTATTAGTGAATCTGAAGTACACTAACTAATTTGTCACTAAAAAAAGAATCATCGAAATCGATTGCCGTGATATTGAGTTATTCGCCCTCTTGTAGTGCATACTTAGTGTAAATTTAAAACTTTTATGTTTTTCTCATGGATGCCGCTGTCAGAACTAGACCAAAATGAAATGGGACCACACGGAAAGCATCATCTTTCAAATAGATAAAGATTCATTAGAATCGGTTCACCCAGTCGAAACTTCTGAGGTAACACACATAAAAAAATACACTATAATTGATAAACTCCTCCTTTTTTGTTTGAAGTCGGTTAAAAATGAAAGATCAATGAATCGGTTTCTACTGTGACATCGTCTCAAAACTAAAAACAGCCCATAGGTACATGTCAGACAAGTGTCACTACTCTTGCTAACATTTTGCATGCTGGCACACCAAGTCCGACAGACCTTCATATGGCACACTCTATATCGATTTACACATGATTTCATATAAAATTAAGGTAAGTATATGCTGAAAACATTTAGTTGGTAAATATTTTATAAAATCTGATATTTCTTGATATGGGTATTTTTAACGCTGTCAATTCTAATTATATTAATCTAGGTATGTGTGAGTAGGCGTAACCAACATGAAAGATCGAATTATTCTACATTATCTAATAATCTCACAAGCAATACAACTTTTTACTTTTGAAAAATTTAATAATATAGTAGGTTATTAAAATTATTCAAACACCGGACAAAGAACATCTTCGTAGGGTGTAGAACAGAGCTAACGTCTAAGATTACTTTGCTTACTTCCCCCCTTTTAAGAAAATATCATATCTTAAAAAAAATTCAGCCAATATTAGTCGACATGCGCGAAATTTCGCATTGCGGTACCTGTGGCTAAAAAGAGGCTACAGTAATATAATAAGTGATACAATATACAAAATTACAAAAGAAATTTACTTTCTTTTTATTGTGTATAGGCAATTTTTTCACTGTTATGATATACAAATTACATACTGAACAAAATTATATCTTAAAAAGGGACTTGGTATACACCAAATCGGTGCTGAATATTTTAAGAATATTTTAAGAAGAGTTTTCGGTGTTAGCTTAATACGATAAGCTTTAAACTGAGGGGATTGATCATGGAATTTGATAAAATAAGAAGGAAGAACTTGCGGAATTACTTAATAACTGGCTAGATAAATAATATAAGACTAATACATGATTAAATTTTTTTTAAATATGGTTTTCACAAGTGATAACTACAACTTAAAATATAAAAATTAAAAAAATTTAAATTCTGTTCAAATAATACATTTTAAATCCTGTTTAAATAACCAATCGGGTATTATTTAAATTTTACCTATCTTACAAAGAGATTATAACATCAAACGAATATCCGTGGGGTGTAATTAAAAGTTATTCAAATTTTCGTTTAAATTGACATTTACTGTAACAAAAGTGGGAAAACTGATTTTTGCCTTGATATTTCGTAGTAAAAATTTATCAGCCGCCTTAGATCGAAATTGTCCTTAGGATTTTTAAATTAAATTTAAAACTTTTTTATTTAGTCAAGAAGCCGATATGCGTATTATTGGGCAAAAATCGTAACCACCCGATGGCAGGTTGATTGTTAGCAATTAACATTACAATACAAGACTTTTTATTCCTGGAAACTTGAGATATTCAATTTTCCGCACCAAAAGTTAAGTCATTTTTATTGCTTTTAAGTTAAAAGTCATTTTAAATCACGCAAAAGTGATTTTTTTTTTAAATAAGTTGCACTTATATTGTTAAAACAATATAAATAACTAGCAGAAATCCACGTAATAGCCTTCAATTCTCTTAACGTCCCTTTTTTTCACTATTGAACTACTTGCAGTATAAATTCAATATCTTCTCGAAATTTCAAACTTCTATCATTGCCGATTGAGGCTACAATATATCAATTACAGTACCTATTGCCCCACCAGATGGATTTCCCCCTCTGAAATGTTTCAGATTTTAAATAATATACGAAAAGAATTATTTTGAAAAAAAAATTCATCTAAATCGTAGCTATTATTGAAGACTCCCGAATAAAAGCATTCATTGATGCAACTATACGTGCTCTAAATTTGTTTCTTCTGTGGTAAATTAATTTAAATATATTTGAGTTGAATCTCTATCGTTTATAATGATTTAAATGAGAATAATTTTATAATAAATTTTATTATTTGTCATGCAAATAAAAAAAGATATTCAATTTTAAATAGCCACACACTCATAACTGATATTCCCATAATAATGCATACTATAAAATTAACACCTAATTAGAGCCCTCGTGGGTAAACAGTGAAGTTTACAAAAAAAATGTTTGAAACAAAAGTTGTTTATTTTTTTATGAGGAACATTTTTTACATTTAAACTTTTGTTCTATCTCTAACGGTTTACAAGATGGATCCTACAGACCCAAGACCCAATTGGCCTATATTGCTCATTTACGAACTCGACCTCACTTTCTACGTCCTGAAAGCGCTATAAAACTTTCATCATGATATCTCGTTTCGTTTTTGAATTATTTTGTTGACAGACAGACGGACAGACGGACAGGCAACCGGAAATGGACTAATAAGGTAATTTTATGAACACCTATCCCAAAATTTTGTTTATAGTATCAATATATTTAATCGTTACAAACTTGGGACTAAACTTAGTATACCTTGGTATATTTCATATACATGGTATAAAAAATATTATCAAAATAATAGCAAACAAAAAATAAAAAAAATAAATCAAATTTGTCTCAAATAAACAAATATATTACCTTCGCATTTTAAAACAATAGGTACCTGTTACTACACATTTACATTACAGTATAAATATTCATATTATGTGTATAATAAATATATTATATTAAATATGTATGGAGGTGGGAAATGAAAACACGACACCAATCCTTAATGAGCTGGTACGGGGTCACAATACCAAACATTTGAACTCAAACATTATGAAACAACTTTTAACAGTATTCACATGTTGTTTTTTTCTATTTGGAATCAGGAAATCTGACCCTTTTAGAGTCTAGAGATTCTCTTTTAAATTTCTTATATTTATATTTTAATTGTAATTTGCAGCCAGAAAATACAACAATTTCCAATAGGAGTTTGGTATCAGAAAATCTGTTTTTCATTCTGTGCTTGATACTTGGTTAAGTACACTAATTTTCCAAATGTATAAACTAATTCTAACCATTGCTACCGGTTTGCTTTGCCACCGTTGGGTATAAAATTGGGTATCGTATCAAATTTCGTTATGATATCAAGTAGTTATAATACAGGAGTATTTGTATTGCATCGGTTTCTTTTTTATACCATGTATATATGAAATATACATAGTATATTAAGTTTCGTCCCAAGTTTGTAACGCTTAAAAATATTGATGCTACGAAAAAAATTTTGGTATAGGTGTTCATAGAATCACCTAATTAATCCATTTCCGGTTGTCCGTCCGTCCGTCCGTCTGTGGACACGATAACTCAAAAACGAAAAAAGATATCGAGCGGAAATTTTTACAGCGTACTCAGGACGTAAAAATTGAGGTCAAGTTCGTAAATGAGCATCATAGGTCAATTGGGTCTTGGGTCCGTAGGACCCATTTTGTAAACCGTTAGAGATAGAACAAAAGTTTAAATGTAAAAAATGTTCCTTTTAAAAAAATAAAAAACTTTTGTTTCAAACATTTTTTTGTAAACATCACTGTTTACCCACGAGGGCGTTAATTATGTGCAAATTTTATAGTATGTATTAATATAGGAATATCAGTTGTGTGTGTGTCTATTTAAAAGTGAATATCTTTTGTTATTTACGTGACGTCAACAAAACAAACGATTGCGCATCAACACTGTCTATACATGGTATTTCAACAATTAACTCAGTCAATTGTTTGTTTTCACTTGTTATTTGTTGAATCTATATTTTTTCATTGGATGTACTGAATCCTTAAAATAAACAAGCGAACATAACAACGTCATTATTTTAATTGGTATGAACCATATATAAATTGGAAACTCAAAGTTGCATTTGAGTTACAGTTGATACATATATATATTTTTTGTATTTAATTTAAAAAATTTTAGAGATATTTTTTAATCATGTTATGTATATTTTTTCAGTTTATTTGAAAAGAATTTTTAATCTAGTTTCTATTTTCACATATCTGTATAAAACTGAAAAAAATGTTCAAAAAAAATTTTACCAAACGTGTTTTAAATAGAAATAATATATGCGGTTTTTGGTGTTTATAAATGGTGTAACGTAAATAAATATTGTTGCAAATATAAAAATTAAAATAAAAAACCATAAAAAATATACTATAAAAATGATAGCAACTAAGCAAAATAAATACACCATCATAGATTCATCAGGCATAAAAAATATACAGATCCAATATGAAACCCCAAGCATATGCATTTATTTCTAGTCTGGTACCTACGTGTCAACACTCAGGTGTACAAAATTTAAAAAAAAAAGTGAAAACAAACAATTGACTGAGCTAATTGTTTAAATACCATGTATAGACCCAGTTGATAACTCTATCACATTATACATATACCTATACATGTCACACATACATACCTGGTAATCCCATATTAATACATACTTTGAAATTTGCATTTAATGTGTGCCCTCGTGAGTTTACAGAAAACTGTTTCAAACAAAAGTTGTTTATTTTTTGATAAGAAACATTTTTTTTTCTTCTATCTCTAATGATTTACAAGACGGGTCCTACGGACCCCAGACCCAATTGACATATGTTGCTCATTTACGAACTCGACCTCACTTTTTAAGTCCTGAGTGCGATGTAGAAATTTTAGCTTGATATCTTTTTTCGTTTTTGAGCTATCGTGTTCACAGACGGACGGACGGACAACCGAAAATGGACCAATTAGATGATTCTATGAACACCTTTACCAAAATTTTCGTATCGTTTAGAAATATATCATATTGGCATCGGGTTGTAGATTTTATTACGATTTATATATTTCATTTAATCCTTCAAATTTTAATTTTATTCGTCTCATATCTTGAACGAGAAATTTTCAATGGTTGATTCTATCATAAAATTGACGTTTAAAGAAAAGTATTTTTATTATCTTAAAATGAAATATAATTATATCCGCACTAGCATAATGCCCGTCGAAACCCACCGCGTTATAGCCTTCACCAATCTTGCCGATCACTTATCTTTTCATAACTCTTCCCCCTTCCACAACCTGCATTCAGTTCCATAACTACCTTAAACGATTCTTTCCATGTACAAGAATAAGACAATAGACGATTCTAACATAAAAACATCGTTAGAAGGTTAAAATTGACATCGAAAAATTAATTTTGTAGGGAACACCCACTTAACTTTCATGTGAATTTATTTATCCATCCATTAATAATGAATTTCTTATATTCCTCATAGACCGTTTGATATATGAAGGGATTAAAGTCTATCTATCTATCCGTCAATGTTAACAACAAGAGAATAAAGTTGTTTGTTTGTATAGTGTTAGTTTGTTTCTAATAGCGTACATTTAGGAAAGAAGAATCTACAATTTTTTGTAAACAAAACGAAAAAAAAAGGTAGCATAGCATGACGAAGTTTTGTACGTGTATAGAGTGTATACAATTGTCAACTAAAACTACAGTGTGTTCATTTCAAAATCATCCACCCTTAATAACTCTTGACTTAATGTGATTATGGTTCTGTGTGAAAACACGTCGATTTAGATATCGAGGGGAAAGTTCAAAATTGGATTCTAGATAAGTTTGGATTTCATCCTTTCATCTTTAGACACCCCATTTTTAAAATTTCCAGGGACACTCCCTTAAAAAAATTAAATAAACTACACAGAACAAGGAATTCTGTGTATACTTTCCACCTACTGTGTAGTCTATCTAAAGAACTAATCGATCGATTTAATTTTTTTAATAATCTTTGAAGAGATAATTTCATGCCCTTTCAAATGAGTTCACAAGGTAGGGGGTGCCACGTGAAATTTCAAAGTTTGGAGTGGCTAGGGGTGATGGGATGAAACCTAAAATTCTCTAAAAATTTTGAACTTCTCCAAAAATATAAATTGGTTGGCAAATCTATCATCTGTCTCTCGAATGTTAACTGACTATTAGAATTTTCCTTATGGTCCCGCAGTCCAGTAATTCTATGAAAATCGACTTTTAGAATTCTACCCAGAAACGAATAATCGGGGATAATTGGACCGAGAATAATGAATTCAACGATGAATTTTAAATTTAAATTCTAAGACTTAAATTTTATGTAATGAAAGGCATTATTTTTAAATAAAAAATATATGAACGTCCATTTGTATTTTCATGGAAAAAATTAAATCACCATCTACCACTGGGAAAAGAAACTTTTAATAAAATATTCTCTCTTATTAAAATTATTTAAAAAAATTATTTTTTAACAAGCTTATGTTACAGTTATTAATTTTGTTTGTATATTTGTTGAAAAGCGCTTCCCTATTAATAAAATGTGTATTTACTACCAACCTATATAATTATATCGCAAAAACAAAGTCCGAAAAATTGGACAATTTTATTTCCATTTTTTTAGGTTTAAAATTATAAATAAATATTTCTGACGTTTATCGTACAATTTTGCTATGTCTTATGAAAAATTTAAACCGCAAATTGATTCTGTAGGCCCTGCCAAAGCTGGGCAATGGCCAATTTATGAAAAGACCTTTTTTTCGTAATTTCACTATAAAAGGATATTTTTCAATGTGGGGTAGGGATTGTAGTTTAAAAGTGACTGGAGATGTTGATTTCTGAAATAATTCATATCGGAGCTCGTTTAAAGAACATTGCCAAGCTTTAGAATACAAGGATACTATTATCCTGCACATGTTTTTGGCTAGTTGACCAGAATTTGACCTGTCCGTATAAAATATATCTATCAATTTCGGAAGAGTTGAATATACATTAATCTTTATTTTTTTCAAAGAAAACTTTGACAATTTTAATTCGATTTTCAATATTTATATTTCATTAATTTAATTTTTTAAGTTAAAACTTAGAAATAAGCATTTCTAACGTTCAGCATACAATTTTACTATGTCTTACGAAGAATTAAAGCCCAGAATGGATACTGTAGGCCCAGCCAAAGCTGGGCAATGGCCAATTTACGAAAAGGCTTTTATCGCAATTTCATTATAAATCGAATAATTTCAATTTTTTAAACTTTTTTTCTACGCAACAAAGGCTATTTTTCACTAAATATTGAGTCAATTGCTTAAAAATTAAAAGAAATTGGTTAAAAATAAAAAACCGCCATTTTCTCGTAAACTATACAACTTATCTTAATCAAACCCAACTCATTCGATAGATCTTTTTATTATCAACAATTTTTTTTCGAAATTTTTTTCCTGTAGTATGCTTAGTTTTTTTTCTTTTAATAAACAAAGATTTTTTTTATTTTTATAAATTTTCTAGGCTATGTTGTGCAACAGCTACAGAGATGGAAACTATAGTACGTTTTGAAGGACATTTTACAGCTACACGAACTTAATTTTTGTTCTGGGTAGCATCAAATTCGATTTTATAATTGGGTCGTTAGAAGAATTACCGGACTATAATATCACTTCATTCTTCATTTAACGTACCTATTTGAAATATAAACTTGATGAACAAGGTGTATTAAAACGATCTTAATTGCTTGTAACATCTAACGGGTGGTAAAGCTTTCAATAATCAAATTTAAAACAAGTCTACCCTTAGCAATTAAATTTTAGTGGCATTGTATGAAATGTGTACCACTTTAGTAATAAGATTTTATCCATAAATAAACGTATATAGTACACTTAACGCAAAGTATAACAATTTAACCTTGTCTATAATCCAAGAGCTAGTGAAGTTTTCTGTAACTGAAACAAAATTCCAATTATATTGTACTCTGATTCTGTCGATGCTCATTTCAAAGATGCTGAATCTTATTGGATAGCTCTCAAAAATTATTTTGTTTTATTTTGCAAAGTTGAGAGATAAGAACGCCCTCGAAAGTACCAGTCTTCTAGAAAATAAACTGAAGAATGATTACTTGGTAAATCTAATTTTTTTTCATGAGAAATCGTTTTGCTTCAGAAAAACGCAAATAGTCTTTTTATAGGTGGTATTTGTGAAAGATTGAAAATGAATAATACAAGAGGAGGATTGCGGCGTTTATAACTACAATGGGTAACAACATAATTTATTTACACTCAAATCTGTGTGTATTTTGCACTGTCATGAACAATGAGATATTTATTGTTGCGCGAGGTTTATGCATGGCGGAGACATACTCAGCCTCTCAAAATAATTGAAGAGCTGAAATTGTTATTGGGAAGGTGATATTCCAATGGGTCTTATAGTATAAAAGTGGATACAATTTTTTGTATAAACTCAATAAACAGTAAAAATGATGGGACTTCCAGCAATGAACCAAAAATTTAGCCATATAAGTTTGTTTTCATCGTAAAGTATTAAAATTCTAGTGGTAGGAAAGAAAATGTATTTCGTTAAAATAGTAAAATGTATGAGCTGAGTACACTATTTTGTATGGTTTTTTTATAATATTATAATGCTGCTAAGATATATTCGCCATTGTGCAGAAAGGGATTAAGTCAGAAAAGAGTCATTTTACAGCCATTTATTTAACTTGCAATGTATAAAGTATGCAACTTCGTTTGTTCAAGTGGAATCTTAAAACTCAATTTGGATTTACATTCAGTAGAGATTCGTTTTTATGGGAAGCATGAGCTGATTTTCCCATCGCTTCCACCATATTTGATATTCATGTCATTTTAGTTTTAAATTAAAATTTTTAATAATCAGTAATTTTTATTAGCACAAGCTTTTATTGTACAAAAAAAAGTAGAAAATAAGTCATAAAAAAGTATGTTAATCAAAAAACAATTAACAGTAATTTTTTTGATATCAATTGGCCTAGAGATAAAGCAAGAATCATGTTTATTTACTCTTCTTGATTCTTGATGATCCTTTAACTTCATCAACAGAAACATGATAAGCAGATTTGATACTACCGAACCAGTGTTTATAGTGCTAAAATAAATTATCAGCATCTTGAAATTAACATTTTGAACTTCAGACCTTTCTATTTTATGGGAAATAAATATTGTTTTACTTTCCTCGGTTAACCTAATTTTCCGTTCTAAATAAAGAATAATAATTTATTACTTATTCTTGAATAGGCCAATATCTCTAAATGCATATTATTGTACATGTAATATGATGAATATTGAAGGGGAAGGTGTAGTACCTAAAATCAAAATTTACATTCATCTGTTTTTTAACGTCATTAAAATTAAAGAACACAGTGGAAACTATCTGTATTTATAGCACTTATATTCTTCAACAATATGTATTTTCCGTAGGGTTAAAATATTAAGCAACCATTGATTTGTGAACCATGGGACAGTATCATATATCCACAGGCTCACACCATAATCTACCAAAAATCCCTAATATTGATTGTAGCTGAAGGCCTGTAAAACATTTGTCATTAAATTATTGAAAAACCTACATGTTCCTGTTATAGGCATTTCATACTCTGTTCAAATGTTATTTTTAATAACTTGGGGTAAGTGAGACTTCTTTCACCCCCTTATATGCCGTTACCTGTTCTTATCTTCTCCGCTTACCAATATTTTAACACCAATAAAGAGAAACCAAGAAGATTACAATTGTATTATTTAGTGCAAAGATATTAGAATTTGCCCCTGTTACATTATGTTGTTAGATTCAATGTATATCAATTTGCGTTTCTTAATCTTTAGATCCTCAAAATTTAATGTTATGTTCAAAACTGAAATAAAGTACAATAACGTCACCAATAACCTATAATTCACCTCTCGTTTAATTTACAAAACAGTACGCAATCGTTTCCTGGTAAATAAAGCAAGCTTTTATTGTTTGGTTTATTCGAAAATAAACCTCATTGACAATCAATCTTTAGCCTACCTGCATTTACATAAAATACCCTAATTTCTAGGTATTACATCTTACCCTACATGCAATATGATGTATATTATATATATACAAAATGATTGTTGGCAAAATTTCTAAATCTTTTAACGTAATTGAATGTCGTATATTTTTTCTTGATTTAATTTCTTTTTTTCATTAGCTTTCAAAGATTCTGAACCAAATACAAATGTAGTTTTTATATTAGTTTTATTGATCAACGAGAAAAATGTAAGAACATATTATTTTCAGTTTCATTTGCATATCGTTCTCTACAACTTTTTATCAACATACTACCAGTCTAAATAGAGTATACAGTGTCTTTTTATTTTATTCTGTATACTAAAGTTTTGTTTTTAAATCATTTACATATAATCAAACAAGAAAAACTTAAAATAAACTACAATTTCAATTTATCGGTTTACTAAGCTTATCGACATACTGCAGTTTCTGTGAAAAAGCTCAGTAATCCTCAATTTAATTTGAAACGACTCAAGATCAAGGGTAGAAATTTTTAGGAGTTCAAGAGGACTATCGGTCGCGGAAGTGGAATATCAAATCGCTCATGTAGCTCCCTTTTGGAGACATAGTGGGCTAAAATTATGTTTTTTATAAATGGAACGAGAGTCGAGTGATGAATTATTTTAAACTGTTTTTTAGCCACGTACAATGAATTTTGAAGAATTATTCGGTTTAAAGAAGTATCTGCGTAAAACATCCGAGGTGACGGTTGCCGAAGGTTTTATGTAATCATTATGCAAATTAAAATTAACTAGCCGTGGGTAGGGTCTGGCGCGACCCTTGAGGTCCACACGAAAACTTCCCAGCAAAATAACTTAGCGGAGTAGATATCATTTTTATTTCGCGCAATATCCACGACAAAAAAATGTCTACGGACATACTTACGTATGTAAGTACCTACGTACGTACACACACATACTTCTCCAAATTGGTGTTAATACCCTGTCCTAACCGTGAAACGAGTAGATATGTTGAAAATTTTGAGTTCGAAGAAGGATATGAGGCTAAGGATTTTTGGGTTACAGACTGCTACTATTATTGTCCCAAGCTACCACGATATGGAACTTTTTAGGGACTTATCATTTAATAACCTACATAAGGTTTGAAAAAATTAGTAAACTCTTTACTTGATATATACATAAGAAGAAGACTATTCTCGAATTTGTCCAGTAAAATCTCGAATTCAGATTGAAGAGTAGTTTAGCCATGATTACAATCGTTTATATATTAAAATATTTAGCAAAAAACATAGTGATGTACTAAAATATAGACACTGTATCTGTTTTAGAAATGCACTTATAACTAATAGAAAAGCTACTTATTCTTCTATTGAGTAAAATGAAAAAGAAAATTAATTAAATTTCTTCTTTTTTTTAAAATCATGAACAAATGTTTTTAGTCATTTTTTTAGCAGCCTACTAACTGTCCCCAAAGGGGTGAGAAGGTTTTATTTACTTATTATTTGCTTATTGAACAATTCAAAAAAAAAATATAGACACTGTACTACAGCAATGCACATGATGAATACCTAAAAGCCAAGCAAAGCTTATTCTTTCTATTGAATTGAATGAAAAAGAGAATTAAATAATTTTTTGAAAATCATGGCATGCCATTTACAGAATATACGTTTTTATGTCATATCTCTTAAAACGTGATGGTTATTTGTTTAAATAATATAATATGAACAAAAGAAATATTATATAGAACATACTATACCTACTATACTAGTAGAACCTACCTCAATTATATTTGTTAGCCTCTTACACTATATATATAAAATATAGTATAATATCATCCTTCTGTAGATATAATATATATAGGTATGGGAGGGTTGTTAAGGTAGTTCCTCCGCGACAGTCCAGTCAAAAAGTTTTGGACTAATACTATCATTCAGTGCATTAACTGTGCTATGACTATTATACATATACCATATATTATTTTCACAAGACTGTAGTTACACACTAATTTATCTCCTATACGTGTACAGACACACACTATGATATATACGTTTACCATTAGTTTCTATATCCTCTCCACACAAAAACATCGCTAAAACGAGTTATTTATTTAAGTTTTTTATCGAAACTATATGGTAAATAATTTTTATTTTTTTAAATATATTTTTTAAATATGGTATTCTACATTATATTAGTTTTTCATAGAGATGGTGAACGTCATTCATTGATAAATAAATATAATATTTGTAAATTTGTGTATTTTTATACGCTTCTCCCATGTACACGTACAAATTGCGTCACTTTTAATTGCTAATATCTCATGTATGGCATGGTAAATCATCTTCTAATTTTAACAGCATGTGTATTATGAATTAAATATTTTATATTCTGAGTTTTAAGAAATTCTTGAAATATCACTTTCGTGTAGGTACTACCTTAAGGGCCATCATAGTTTGGACCTATGCCTACAATTTTAACAATAATAATAATAATAAATTTATTTGTTTTAAGAATTTACAACCTTTTACAAAGAGTTCCTAGACATTAAACAAGGGAAAATAAAAATTAACAAGTAAAAGGAACAAGAAAAAAAGCTCAAAAGAACAGAGAAAATAAAAATTATAGAAATAATCAAAATGAAAGAACAGAAAATTATGAGTAAAAATAAACAATCATATTAATTTATAATGGAAAAAATAAATTATAAAACTAGAATGACAAATTTCTTCATTCATTCAAAAGAAAAGATCTTATCATAAAGATTGCTTGCAGAAAATAAAAAACTTTTTTTTTATGTGAAATAGTTTCTCCGTATAACAACCCTTCCAAGTCCCAAGTCGTAGAATTGAGTTTCTTGAAAAATCCATCATGCTCAAAGTTGTAAACAGGCAAACAAACAACAGATGATATGAAGTTTCTTGAACATTTTAATTGCACAGAGTGCATATGGCAGACACATCTATGATATAACTGATTTTTCTGAAAACAACACTCAAAATTTGTTTATTCGGGGTACGGAGTAGTGCAAATACTCAAATAAAAGATAGAGGCAGTTACAAGTTAAATAGTTCTGACATCTATCTGTTACTATAAGATCCCTAAATAACGGGTTATATGTTGACAAGGCCACTCTTTCAAGGTCTTGTTCTGCGAGTCAATTATTCGAGTAAGTTTTTTAATTGAGAATGATAATGCCTTCGAAGCCTTTTGAAACCAAGAAAGAGCTGATTTAATTGCTTTTAGAGGCAAAGGTAGTATGCCTACTTCAAGACGTACTACATGGTTTAATGTATTCCTTGGCAGCTGGAGAAGTTGCTTCTACTTGGACGGTTACCCATACTTGGACGGATTCAATTATGGATAGATAACGAAGGCTCCATACTTGGGCACAATAGAGAAGGGTCACAATTTTAATACAAAAACTTTAATACTTTTTTTGTTAATAAACTCTGATAACGGTAGTAGTCTTCTAATAATTTCTAAATATAGTTCTGATCTTTAACATTCTTTCACAGGTGATCGAAAAACTAAAAAACTAAGTTAAGCCTACCTGCCAAGAGGTCTGAGCTAGACAATTCTCCCGTAGGTATAATAATAATAATATACATACACATGAAAAGATTTATGATTTGGAGAGTACGTTCTTCCAACCATACATAAATCACATTTGAATTGCTAATATTTTACAATAAATATTATATTGTTTTAAATATTTTAATGTGAATACATACTATATTACACTATATCACTATATATACACTTCATTGATATATTTTATAAAAATTTTATACTTCATAAAATCAATAGAAAAAGGTTTGTTTTCTGATGTGTAGTTTTTTTTACTTTTTTTGAAAGTGTCGTATCTACGGAAGCTTGAATGGCTCACCGTCAATTTAGAGAAAGTGGCGCGACACTTGCTTATTTTTTAAATGGGTACTACCCACAAGTATGAAAACAACTTTAAAAAAAGTCAATAGTTCATTTTCAACGAGTGCACTTGTGACTTTTGGCACTATGGAAACGAACCTTTTTGAAGATGTTAGTCGGTGATGACTATACTTTCATGAGACACTACCAAAACTGTCTGGCACTTGTTGAAAGTGAACTAGTTTTAAAAGTTGGTTTTATACTTTTGGGTAGTACACATTTAAAAAATAAGTTAATGTAGCGTCACTTTCTCTTAAATTGTCAGTGAGCTATTCAGGCTTCCGCACGTATCCGATATTACGTACGTTTGAATCATATTATAAATAAATAATGCATTTTAAGTATTATAAGATATTAAAGCATTATATATGGTCATTTCAATAGCAATGATAGTTTAGAAAATTCTCTATAGCAGAAATTGATGTAATAGAACTTTAACATACATTAAAGGTTTTCCAATAAGAGGTTTTATTTTGAATAGCCGAGTATTTGTAATGTTGCTACTCTTAACGCTGTCATCTTTTGACATTTTACAAGTAAAAATTACGCCTTGACTGAAAATGGAACGATACAAGCTTCAAGAACGCATTAAAATTCACTACAAAAATAATGAAAATTTTGCAGTCACAATTATGATTAATGCTTTTGAGCAATGATCAATGATTTTTTATGGCCAGAATTTGAAGTTATTGATGTGAGAGACGTTTATTTTTTAAGATAATCGACTATTGTTATTTATTCGGCAGGTGATTAAATATCTGTTAAATTGCAATCAAAAATTTCTTGAGTGAGTCCAATTTTTATAGTAACTGTTGTAAATGAATACCATGAGATATCATTATTTCATAATCATGCGAGACAATATAAATATTTTCCACTTTTACTTAGTCCAAAAACAAGGTCAAACAGTTATGAAACAAGAACGTGGCAAAATTTTTGAAGATACCGTGAAAATTTAGAAATTCGTTGTGCACCTAAAATAGTGCTACACTTATTTATGCATCATTCTGTATAGATAAGAGTTTTTGTACAGATGATCACTACATATGTGAACTGATGAACTGATGGAAATAGCAAAAATGAAGAATTGCTTCATCAAACTCCATTAGAGGATAGTCCAATAAGTTTTAGGAAATCTTTAGAAATACGCAAAATATGAATGTTTAAAATTTTAAATCCTGCAGTAAGGGAATGTATTAAAATGACGTCATTTGAATGAATCGCCATTTAATAATTTCAACATTCTTGACAACATTCTGTATGACAAGAATTCTTCGTTTTTAATTGATTTTAATTAAATTTTCAAGTTCTATACAATTGTTGTAAATAGCACAAAGTTGAAATTATCCATCTAGCACCTTGTACTTAACAGATAATCAAAGGAATATTATATTTCATTCATTGAAAAAAGGAGGACTGTTCCCATAAATTTTAATTCCTAGACTTTGTGATATTTGATCCGCCACATTCTGCAGGTATTTCAATAATATTTCCTGTAACATTGCATTAGTGTGATGTATATTTTCTGTATTGTATACAATTTATGCAAATATAATTAATTAGTGCACACACAAAACATATTTATTTAATTGAAAGGAAAACAAAATTCATATACCTGGAAATGTTTATAATGAAACATGGTCTGGGAGATGTGAGGGAAAAATACGTGCCAAATGACTCCGTTTATATTTATACTTGTGCCCAAAATATTAGTTGACATTGTATTTATTTTAAAAATTATTTATTTAGTCTTCCAAATCAATTTCATCTCTCTCAAAGTAATCCCCTCCCCATGCAATGTACTTATCGCTGCAGCTTGAATCTCCTCTATCGTATCAAACCGGTGTCCCTGGAGCAGTCTTTTGAGCTTACTGAAAAGCAAGAAGTTGCACGGCGCTAGATCAGGTGAATACGGTGGAGCGGAGCTATATGGGTTGAGTTTTTGACGAAATGATCACGAATTATGAGTGCAGTATGGGATGGTGCATTATCGTGGTGTAAAAACCATGAATTGTCTTTCCACAATTCCGGCCTTTTTAGGCGGATAGCGTTACGAAAATGACGCATAATGTTCAAATAGTATTTCATAATGCACAACAAACGTACCCAAATGTCACCTTATTATTTGGACACAGTATGTATTTCTCTCAATAATTTTGAATCATCAAAATTTGAAATAATTCCGAGAAGGCATTAAATATATGCTATATATAGAGAGAGAGAAATATATATATATTTCTCTCTCCCATCTGGGGTTACGAGCACGATGTACAACGGCTAACAGGATAACTTTGACTGATATTAAAATCTTCACGCAATTTTCTCGTATGGATTTTAACCGTGTCTCTCCCGGATCATTACTAAAAAATAGCCATTTTGTTGCTATATATCCTTTTCATTTATTCTATAAAACATAAATTTTATTTGAAATTCATAAGTTTTACTTCATATAATATTAATTGTACATGTCAGATTAGTTACTTTTAATTCAGAAAGCATTAGTTGTATTTTAAACCCACCACTTTTATATTCGAATGCAATTACCTTGCTTTCACATTATGGAGCAAAATTAATAATTTTATTCAAAAATATTATCATTATGACCTTTATTTATCCTTGTTATTATTTATTTTATTTAGGGTAGATGTTGAATAAATCACCAATTTACCGTAGGAGTTTTGCAAAAATGATTAATTTATAAAGCTTTATTTTGAACAAAAAACTATTTATAGATTTTAAAATCAATCGATTTGTCGAGCGTCATAGATGTTTCCATACTATGTGCCAGAGATTTTTGTTCATTAGTGCATGAGTAACAAAATCAAAGCTCATATTGAACACTTCGAGAGGTAATAGCAAAAAAAAGGTAGAAATATTAATTGATGTTGATATTTACACCAAACCATGGCGAGAATCTTCAACTACGATCAATTGTTAAATACTGGGAGTCCAGCCCAGGCGGACCATTTTTCAAATAATTCTTCCAAATACTTACTTATAAGTATTTTTTTTTTTTTTTTTCATAAATACCAAGTTTTATATTTAAACTTTTTTTCTATTTCTTACGTTTTACAAGATCGAACGGATTCATTACCCAATTGAACTGTGTTGCTCATTTACAAACTCAAATTCTTTTTTTGCTTTGAGTACTCTATACAAATTTAAACTCGATATCTCTTTCCCTTTTTCAATTATCGTGCTTTTTCAAATATCGACGGATGAAATGAGGGACAGACGAACAACTGGAAATAGAATAGCTAGATGATTTTATTAGCATCTATACCAAAGTTTTGCTACAACCATATATAGTATTAATTACTTATATTTTGTATGGTATTACCATGGAATATAGATATATACTATAATTACTACATACGTGATTATTACACTTGTAGTAAACAGTACATTAAACTGTCAAAAAGTGACAGCTCATACATTAATACGCCGTCAATAGAGAGCGCCAAAAGGAGTGCGTTTAAACATCTCAAAATTATTCTCTCTATTTTAAATTTTTTATTATGTTATAACGGTGTGAACAATGGTTTAAAAATAAAAAAATAAAAAATATATGATTACTCCCTTATTCTCAAGACGAGAGGTCTCTCAATATCGCTCTTACTCAGTGTTATTTAATTGTCTGGACAAATTTTAAGCTATGTATAAATAATTCTAAAAAATATATGCTGGCTCTATTACTATATGCTGAACAATAAAAAACAGAATTAAATGAGCGCGTTATCAGAATTACACATGTAAAATCACAATTACATCATGTTGTTGTATATAAGATGATTATGTGTATTTTGTATACACAATAAACAATAAAAAATATTAAACAAAAAAATCTGAGTTGAATTGTGTATTGATTTTTAAATAAATAAATATATACGACTTGAATCGGTTTTAACGTCTCTATATACATCCACGATGTTGAATGAAAAACGTACTCAAATGTATAGAGGCTAGATAATGTATCTGTATTGAAAATCGATGTTGAAATTTTACCGGATCCAATACTCTTTTTTTTTAATGTCTCTCGATACGATTTATGTAATCTACATGTTTGAAATGAATGCTTACCTATTATACATAAAATATAAATTATGTTACAGTTCTTTTTGAATCTTAAATGGTAGGTTTACAGATATTTGTGCGGATGTAGACTTTATTTTTTGTTGACTTTTTTGTCGCCTATTAGCTCAGTTGGTTAAGGCGTAACCAATTCCGTCCGAGGTATGCATAGGGTAGCGGATTCAATTCCCGCCGTCGCAACAAAATTAATTTAATTAATAGTTTTGATGGGCTGGTGTAGTGCATGGTATATACATGAAGGAGGTGCACTAAACCTTTAATATGAACGTAAAATTATATCAGATTATCAAAATTGTGCCAAGAATCTTTAACAAGAGAAAAATCTGAAACGTTACAATCCATTCCGGTAAGTATTCCGGTTGATCTTCAAATATTACGAAAGATTTGTTTAAAAAATCGACAGCTGCAGAAATTCAGAAACGACTATTACCTAAAGAAATCAGAAATGAAGGTGGATCGAACATATAGATCAGTTTTTAAAAAAGAAAAGAAAAAGTCCGTCAAAGGGACTGTAGACGGAAGTGAGTACTTAAAGCTTTGGAATAACTAGCCTTTGGCCTGGCTGGAGCGTTCGGCAGTGGAGACATGTAGCTCTATTAAATACCTGTTCACAATACCTGAATAATAATAAATAATACCTCAATCCTATTCAAATAACTTTTCACAATTCTAAATAAATATGGCGGGGACGCAAATTTATATGCGTTTTACATTTATTTCATTGGCTTTAGTTTTTCGGTTCGGAATCCTCAAAAACATTTTGTAGTGGACCAAATTCTAAACCATAATCGCATCCACTTGAACACACAGAAAAAATTCATCAAAATCGGTCCATCCGTTTAGGAGGATATCAATAACAAACATCGATGGCGCGAGTTCCATGATTTTTGTTCACCCAAAAAGTGATTGACGTGTCAAAAGAAGTTTTCTTTCAAAAACTCATGTCTCTCTAGGTCAGCTCTTTATTGAGAATTATCTAGACATAGTAAAACATCTAATAATCAGATCAAACTTTTGAAACGACAATTTGTTTAAAGTTTAGTAAAGAAATTAGACGTAATTAGATTATAAAATGATAAGCTGTTTTATTGAGATGTCTGGATGACTACACCTGTATAAAGAGGTCGCACAAGTGTTTCACAACAGATTTTAACATAAAATATCAATCTAATCTTTTACACTACCGTTTTGCCTGAGATTTACTTTACACAAGATGAAATATCTGGGATTTACGTTCAATATTTATATAACAACCACCATTATTGCTTTTGATGTATCTCTTATGTGTAATAAAATAAGCCCCCTGGCAAAGGTATAAAGGAAATGTATGAAGTTAAATCCCTAGTAAAAGGTATGAAAGGCAATATATTGTTGTGTCAAAATATTCATATTTGTTGTAGATAAAAATTTTAATAGGCCATCCAATGGAATGTACAAGTATTGTATACAGAATGAATCGGAAGTAACGTACATGTCAAATGCTAAGCAAACGTACTTACAAAAGTAAAATAAACAAAAAAAAAAAATATGAAAAAAGTATCTCAGACAATTTTAATTCAAGAAAGTCTAATAAAAAACAAAAATGTATAGAATTTCTCAAGTAAAGCATACGTTTTTTATTAATTTCAAAAAAACTTTTCCATTTCATTTTTCCCATTTTTCAAAGTTTTACAACACGTTATTTATAGTAATTTGAATTATTATAATGCATCCTACCGACTATCTATAATCCAATTTTCATCCAGTTCGAAAAATTTTTAATCTTAATATGAATAAGCCGATTAGTTGACTCTATTGATAGTATTAAATGTAAAAAATCGAAATTTTTATCCAATTTTTGTTTGTTTCAACTTTCGAAACTGTGGGCGTTATTGGAATGCATCAAATACTACAACTGTTATTTACACATACTAGTATAAGGTTAAAAACTAACAGGTATTAACATTGGTTGAATTACCAGGAAACCACCAAACGTGCGTTTTATACATAAAAATAAGCTTAAAAGCTCAAATGTTGTATTTGTTCGTTTCACAGTATAATGACGTCGTTACTACTCGACTAAAGCTATTGAGTGATTCAAACACAATATTGTTGAAAATATGTTGTATAAAAATAAAATTATATTGAATTTTTCAAGTTGTTATCTAATTTTTGTTAAATGATAATTATTAGAAATAATTTCTTACCAAGCTTTCGTTGGCTTATCAAGCACAATTTACTTAAGCGCTTTGTATATCTTCAAGGTTTTAAAGGCAAGGAGAGTATGTATAGTATAATAAGTATAAATAATACAAATATTAATGATAATTTTTGCAGTATAAAAAATTGAACTCTTCACGACCTTCTTTTCGACAACCATTTGACGGAGAAATATTTTAGAAGCTATGTGAAGACACATATTTGAATTTACTTACTTAAACGCCTGTTTGTCAACCAGTTAACTCTAGCTTGAAGGGGCTGCGATTTAATATTTATTTCAAAACTTAATATTCATTTTTTTTCCAAATTCTATTACAGCAGAATTTTCCAATTTTGAATTTTTGTATTTGGAACTTAAAAATCTCCATTAAATAAGAAACTCAAAGAAATGATAAATATAGTTTAAAAAAACTAAAAAACACGCTTGTTGCTTGTCATAAATATATAACTGATAATGTCCTTTGAATGGGTATGATATTGGAGAGTTACATACAAACATACAAATATAAATACATACAGGTGAAGCAAATATAAGCGTGTTAAAAATATGGTGTAAGATTTTTGTAAAATTTATTTTCTACAACTTCGCGTATAAAATGAAAAATATAACCGATAGCATTCATTTTCCAGCACTGTGGAGTAACTTTATTGATACAGCCTGTATACAGTTTAAAGTTTTTCAGCCCTATTTTTATTTGCAAAAACTGATGGCTTGGAATTTTAAGTTCCTGACTCATTCTATAAAATTTATATTTATATTATAATGTATAGAAGGATACATATTTGAAATACTAAGTGTGTTTACTATTTATATATGAATTTTTATATATATGTGTGGATATTTATTGTTTACTACGAGTTTATGCTGCTGTTTCATATTATGAAAAATATAGCTAAATTTTTATGTTATGAAAACAAAACTACGCAATTAATTAATATGTAGTATTTGCTTAAGGATGTACAATCAGTTTTAAAATAATTTCAGATATAGAAATTAAAAATAAAAAAGATTGCGGTCGTGGGACCTCCGTTCATCCTCCGATATTCCAAAAACTCAACCACATATCGAAAAACTTTATTCTTACTTTTCATCTAGATCCATCAATTTATAACAAAACTCATCAAAAAAATTGAAAAATGATAAACCAATTTCAACCCTTAATCTACTCTGTTCGTACATCCCTTATATGGATAAAGACACCTGTGTTTTTTTCTGTTCTGTCATTGCTAAAATGTTTACTTTCATTTAAAAGTTTTTTTATACCATGTATATATGAAATATATCAAGGTAAACAAAGTTTAGTCTCAAGTTTGATACTTTTAAAAATATTGATGCTACGAACAAAATTTTGGTATAGGTGTTAATAAAATCCATTTCCAGTTGTTCTTTCGTCTGCCCGTCCATCCGTCTGTGTGTCTGTCCGTCTTTGGGCCCGATAACTCAAAAATGAACACAGATTTCAAGCTGAAATTTTTATAGCCTGCAACGTACAACTTTTAAGAACGTACAAAGTGAGGCTAAGTTCGAAAATGAGGAACATTGGTCAATTGGATCCTGGGTCCGTAGGACTCATCTTATAAACCGTTAGAGTTATAACAAAAGTTAAATGTTAGTTTTCACTTGTTTTCATTTGTTTTACTTCATTTCAAGGGAAAGTTCTTTGAAAAAACTTTCAAAATATGACTTTAACAATTGTTAAGAATTCTTCAATGACCTCGGTGACCCTCCTAAATATTTTAAATGTAAATATTAGACTTGGAAATACTTATACAAAAAAGTTAAACCTCAATTTGATTGCATGGTAGTCGTACTGCCTTAAAAATTCATACGAAGCATCATTTAAAAAACTGAACGAATAAGTCTGTGATTAACACATTGACAAAACAGAATTATAACAAATCTAATTTGAAAGCCACATACTGTTTATATACAGATTATGGTCTATGTGGATTATTTTACATTGGATTGTGTATATGTGAATACTTGAATTATTAAAACTTTAAGTAATTTATTTAAATTTTTTAATAGGTAGTTTTGGAATATTTATTTTATAATGGAATTAAATACATTATTCTGTTTTAATTATTAAAGTTATAAAGTACAATTGAACTTGTACAAGTAAACTAAATGTTGCCAATGACAAAAAATAGCGTAACCTTTACTTTAGAATCGATATATTTTTATACCATGTATATATGAAATATACATAGTATATTAAGTTTCGTCCCAAGTTTGTAACGCTTAAAAATATTGATGCTACGAAAAAAATTTTGGTATAGGTGTTCATAGAATCACCTAATTAATCCATTTTCGGTTGTCCGTCCGTCCGTCTGTGGACACGATAACTCAAAAACGAAAAAAGATATCGAGCTGAAATTTTTACAGCGTACTCAGGACGTAAAAAGTGAGGTCAAGTTCGTAAATGAGCATCATAGGTCAATTGGGTCTTGGGTCCGTAGGACCCATCTTGTAAACCGTTAGAGATAGAACAAAAGTTTAAATGTAAAAAATGTTACTTATAGATAAATAAAAAACTTTTGTTTGAAACATTTGTTTGTAAACATCACTGTTTACCCACGAGGGCGTTAAATAGGTGCAAATTTTATAGTATGTATTACTTAATATAGGAATATCAGTTGTGTGTGTGTTGTGTATTTAAAAGTGAATATCTTTTGTTATTTACGTGACGTCAACACTTTCTATACGATTGCGCATCAACACTGTCTATACATGGTATTTCAACAATTAACTCAGTCAATTGTTTATGGTGTCTTTAAAATTGCATACCATTTTTTGTTTTTTTAGGTTAATGATTAAATTTGTATTAAAGTGAATCTGTTTTTAAGATTTATGTTAATTATTTAATATTGCGTGAAGTATTTACTTTTTTAATTTATAAATTTATAACGTTTTATATAATTTATTTTAATTTATATACACTAATTAACTGTATACATTGATCGAATCGAAGTATTTTTAAATACCCACTAATTAATGTTTATTATTTAATTAATTCGTAGTGTAGGTATGTAATCTGGAGAAAGTCATCCCTTTTAAGGAAGTGCACAAATAATTGGTTTTCTTTCTAATTGTATCAAGAAAAAACAAATTGAATGAAGGAAAAGTTTTTAACGAACTGTGTATTTAAAATAAGAAAAATACTTTGGAATATGAATAAATAAAAATACATAAATAATACATTAATATCGATTTAGAAAATATTTCAAACGATTTGGGATTTACCTTGACCTAAGAGAGTCCGGTTCCTAAAATGGCCCATAGGAATATCAAGTTGAGATTCGTGGTTGAAATTATTTGTTCTTTATTTTCAACTTTGATCATGAAAATACGAAATTTTTCGTTATTTGTCTTGGTTATCGAAATATCGAAAGCTAAATAATTAAACAAAATTTTCAATTTTCGATATTTTAAAAATTACTCCACATATCGAAAAATTTTAATGATAATCATTATGTTAATCATTTACAGTGGAAAAAAAAGCATTAATCATGTGAAATCTGTAAAAAAAACTTTTCGTATAAGAGATTAACTACAACATAAATGTAGTAAAAAAACCGAGGAAAAACCTGATATTTGTAATAGAACATTTTATAATAGAAGCCAAAAATTCTTAATAAATAGGGTCTATGAATAGTTATTACTACACTGTATCCGAATGACTTAATGTGTTTCGGTTTAGAAGCATGTGTTTTCGGTTTATACTTATTCGGTTTTCTCACTCAAATCTCGGATAAGTATAAACTTTAATTTTTTTTTAATGAATTTATTAATATGATTTTTTGCAAATCAATTAAATTAATTTGAATACGCATTTATTTTGGAATAAGTTAAATTTATTTATTCATTAGGTTAATATAATTTTCTCACTGATATTGACTGTTTTAATTCTATGTATATATGTCGGGTCATATGGCGATGTGGTGAGCGAGTCCGACTTTTAGTACTAAGATCGTGGGTTCGAAACCCAATAAGGTACAAAATTTTTTTTTCCCTACGTTATTAATTTAAGTTTGTGTAACAATCCCACAGGTGTTTTAGTCACTCAAAGTTTTTCATTAGGTTTGTACAGCTTTATCATCCATTATGTCTCTTGATATTGTTTCATCATATAAGAGGTGTCGCAGCTCGGTGTTAAGCGGGTGCGACTCGTAGATCGAAGGTCTATGGTTCAAAGCTCGGGCAAATAAAAATTTTAAATTTTTTCTCTACATTTCATGTTCTGATTTATTCAAATTAATTTCATTAATTTAAATGCGTGTTAAATTTCCGCGCTTTTTTCGGGTGTGGTCAATCAGAATTATTCATTAGGTCAGTAGTGTTTCATCGTTCATAGTGGACAGTTGGTTACATTTGTGCTTAGTGTTTCACCTTCATTTGACTTCCAAACGTCAAATTTCATTTTCGAATTTGTTTCTGAGTAAGTTTTTGTTTTAATTTACATTTTTCTAATTCTTTTTTTGTACATTGTAAAGTTCTATATTATATTTAATTTGTTTCACATTTTGTCCAAATACTTTTTTACACAAAACTTTTAATATTAATTTAAAAAAATTATGTTTGAATCATTTGTTTAATTTTTCCAATTGAAATCACATTCTAGAATTAGTTGTTTTATTATTAGTGATTGACTACAAGTATTTTTATTTGATTTCAAAATTTTTCGAGCTTGTGTTTATTCCAAAGAGATTCAATCTCATTTATACAAAATTTATTTATAATAAATATAACAAAATGAATATGTACTATGGTTCGATAAAATTTTTTGACGTTAGTGTTATTTTAGATGTAGAGTTTACTAATAAACACACAGTTTTAATATTAATAATTATAATTTTTATTTAAAGACGTTCATTCATCAACCTGTTTTGCTATGTGCGTTTATATGGAAACAGTATTTAAATTTGAAATAATTTTGAAATTTTATTAAAAGTTTTAATAATTACTAACTGATAAAAGTTTAATTTTTGAGAAATATCGATTTATATTTTCCATTTAAACCTATGTTAAAGATTAATTTTTGTCACTTTTTGAATTTAAAATTTAACATTAATGACGTTTCGATTAATTTATATAATTGTATATTTTTTCTTTCTTAAATCATTCAAAATCATTTAAACTTTTTTATCATCATAATTATTTTTATTTGTCTACTTACAAGTCTCATGAATGTACGTTCTTAAATGAATAACTAAATAACTCTACAATCACTTGAAAAATATTAATGAAATGTTTTAATATTATTGTTTTAATCAACAACTCCGTTACGAAATATCGAAAAAAATTCTATCAAAATAATAAATAAAACTAAATTTGTATTCAATTGATTTCAACACTCCGCTCAATTCAAACAAAACAGATTCCTATGGACTTAGCAAATTTGTGAAATTTTTGATTTGATAAACCTTTGGTACAAATATCAGCCAGTTCATTTTTTGTAGGTATATAATCAATTTTTTTTTAAATTCTGATCGAATGAAATGTTATTTAAGTTCGCGTACATGCGTGAACCTGTTTTGCTACGTGCGTTCATAGGGAAACAGTATGTAAATTTTAAAGAATTTTAAATTAATAGAAATTTTTTTGAAATTCTATTAAAAGTTTAAATAATTATTACCTGGTAAAAGCTTGTAAAAAAAAGTATTGGTATTGATATAATTTTAGAAAAATATCGTATTTATATTTTCCATTTAGTCCCATGTTAAATCTTACTTTTAATCAATTTTTTAAACTTAAAATTCAATGAAAATAATTCGATAACAGGTTATTTTTCTTGTCTTAAATCATAGAAAATCATTTAAACTATCGCATTACCATATTGTTTTTTATTTCTCTACTATTATCGTTGACGCATGTACGCCCTTCAATTATTTGGAAATAATATATTTTGAAAATCTAAAAAACAGAATATTGTTGCATTAGCTAGCTGCGGTTTGTAAAATGAATGTTTTAATATGATCGTTAAACCAGTAATTTTTGAGGATAATCAATCAAGTATTCAATAAGTTAAGAATTGGGAAAGTAAAAGAAGTAAATATAGTGGCATTAAATACCATTTCATTCGATCAGAATTAAAAAAAGATAATTTAAAAATTGAACATATACCTACAGAGAATCAATTGGCTGATATTTGTACATACACTAATAATAAAATTATTTTTAATTATTTTAATTATTTATCACTAAAATATATTTATTCATTAGGTTGGTCCAGTTTTATCACCGATTATGGCCGTTTAAATTGTAACAAGCATCAAGTCGTGTGGCAGAGAGTATAGCGAGTCCTACTCCTCTTACACAGGTATGGAGTTCAAAATCCAGGTAAGTAAAATTTTTATTTTTATTTTCTAAATCTCATGTGATAATTTATTCTTAGTAATATAATTAATTTGAGTGTGTGCTTTACTATTCACTATGAATAGCTTATTTATTTGACATTTATCTATTCCCTTCATTTGAATTCCAAATCTTAAATTTCATTTTCGGGTTTGTTTCTAAGTAAGTTTATGTTAATAAAGGTAAATTAAGATTAAATGAGCCATCTTTAATTGTTTATGCATAAATATTATTGCAAATTAAGCAATTTTTAACTTTTATGCCCAGAGATATTTTTGGTTTTTTTCAATTTATTTTACTCTTAATATCAGTTCATTAATTTAAATTTGTAAAATCGGTCTGCCCTATATCCTGAGAAGCGACGTTGACTAACTAAGGTTAGTATGATGTTTCTCAGGAAAAACTCGTTCGATTTGTTGCATGTGTTATAACACTATGACAAATTGTGTAGTCAAAAATCAATTTTTTCTCGTTATGTCTGTCTGAAGCTAAGCGCCTCGATAGGGGATTGTATCAACTCATGATGACGTTGAGACGGAACTTGCAACGTGCGCAGTCATCACTTAAAGTGAGTTAGGTATATCTAGACAGATAATGTACGGAAAAAATGATCTTGATTACATGGATTTTTCGCCTGTGTTATAGCCTGTGATATTTTGGATTGGTTTCATTCTGGGGTAAGTCTACTTATAACTGGGTTGAAAAATTGCCTAATTTTTCTTTTTAAATTTTTTTAATTTTCTTTTTTAAATATATTATTTTAAATTTGTAAATTCGGTCTGCCCTAAATTCTGAGAAGCGACGTTGACTAACTAAGGTTAGTATGATGTTTCTCAGGAAAAACTCGTTCGATTTGTTGCATGTGTTATAACACTATGAGAAATTGTGTAGTCAAAAATCAATTTTTTCTCGTTATGTCTGTCTATAAGCCAAGCGCCTCGATAGGGGATTGTATCAACTCATGATGACGTTGAGACGGAACTTGCAACGTGCGCAGTCATCACTTAAAGTGAGTTAGGTATATCTAGACAGATAATGTACGGAAAAAATGATCTTGATTACATGGATTTTTCGCCTGTGTTATAGCCTGTGATATTTTGGATTGGTTTCATTCTGGGGTAAGTCTACTTATAACTAGGTTGATATGGTTAGTTCAAATGGACCTTCAGAAATATTTATGCATAAAGGTTATTGTAAATTAAGCAATTTTTATTTATTCCTTTTCTTTTTAAAATAATTGAATTTTTTTCCAGAGTTATTTATGCTTTTTCATCTCCGACATTCTCATTTGTTTAATTCTGTGTTTGTGACTTGTAAAATTCATATCCTATCCTAGAATTATCTTTTTTTATCATATCCTATCCTAGAACTTTCTTTAATTGTTTATGCATAAATATTATTGCAAATTAAGCAATTTTTAACTTTTATGCCCAGAGATATTTTTGGTTTTTTTCAATTTATTTTACTCTAAATATCAGTTCATTAATTTAAATTTGTAAAATCGGTCTGCCCTATATCCTGAGAAGCGACGTTGACTAACTAAGGTTAGTATGATGTTTCTCAGGAAAAACTCGTTCGATTTGTTGCATGTGTTATAACACTATGAGAAATTGTGTAGTCAAAAATCAATTTTTTCTCGTTATGTCTGTCTATAAGCCAAGCGCCTCGATAGGGGATTGTATCAACTCATGATGACGTTGAGACGGAACTTGCAACGTGCGCAGTCATCACTTAAAGTGAGTTAGGTATATCTAGACAGATAATGTACGGAAAAAATGATCTTGATTACATGTATTTTTCGCCTGTGTTATAGCCTGTGATATTTTGGATTGGTTTCATTCTGGGGTAAGTCTACTTATAACTAGGTTGATATGGTTAGTTCAAATGGACCTTCAGAAATATTTATGCATAAAGGTTATTGTAAATTAAGCAATTTTTATTTATTCCTTTTCTTTTTAAAATAATTGAATTTTTTTCCAGAGTTATTTATGCTTTTTCATCTCCGACATTCTCATTTGTTTAATTCTGTGTTTGTGACTTGTAAAATTCATATCCTATCCTAGAATTATCTTTTTTTATCATATCCTATCCTAGAACTTTCTTTAATTGTTTATGCATAAATATTATTGCAAATTAAGCAATTTTTAACTTTTATGCCCAGAGATATTTTTGGTTTTTTTCAATTTATTTTACTCTAAATATCAGTTCATTAATTTAAATTTGTAAAATCGGTCTGCCCTATATCCTGAGAAGCGACGTTGACTAACTAAGGTTAGTATGATGTTTCTCAGGAAAAACTCGTTCGATTTGTTGCATGTGTTATAACACTATGAGAAATTGTGTAGTCAAAAATCAATTTTTTCTCGTTATGTCTGTCTATAAGCCAAGCGCCTCGATAGGGGATTGTATCAACTCATGATGACGTTGAGACGGAACTTGCAACGTGCGCAGTCATCACTTAAAGTGAGTTAGGTATATCTAGACAGATAATGTACGGAAAAAATGATCTTGATTACATGTATTTTTCGCCTATGTTATAGCCTGTGATATTTTGGATTGGTTTCATTCTGGGGTAAGTCTACTTATAACTGGGTTGAAAAATTGCCTAATTTTTCTTTTTAAATTTTTTTTATTTTCTTTTTTAAATATATTATTTTAAATTTGTAAATTCGGTCTGCCCTAAATTCTGAGAAGCGACGTTGACTAACTAAGGTTAGTATGATGTTTCTCAGGAAAAACTCGTTCGATTTGTTGCATGTGTTATAACACTATGAGAAATTGTGTAGTCAAAAATCAATTTTTTCTCGTTATGTCTGTCTGAAGCTAAGCGCCTCGATAGGGGATTGTATCAACTCATGATGACGTTGAGACGGAACTTGCAACGTGCGCAGTCATCACTTAAAGTGAGTTAGGTATATCTAGACAGATAATGTACGGAAAAAATGATCTTGATTACATGGATTTTTCGCCTGTGTTATAGCCTGTGATATTTTGGATTGGTTTCATTCTGGGGTAAGTCTACTTATAACTAGGTTGATATGGTTAGTTCAAATGGACCTTCAGAAATATTTATGCATAAAGGTTATTGTAAATTAAGCAATTTTTATTTATTCCTTTTCTTTTTAAAATAATTGAATTTTTTTCCAGGGATATTTATGTTTTTTTTATCTCTTTCTTATATTTTAGGAATACCTGTCCTGTAATTATATTAAGTGATGTCAAATTTAGGCTGATAGTATTTGGGGATTGTGAATTTTTTTTTTTTAGGAATTGCGATAATGTTATCCAATTTGTCATGTTCCGGTCACGACAAATTGGATGATTATTTATCTTTCTCTTCTGTTTAAATGTAACCGGATGCACTTAAATAGAAGGAAAAGATCGTGGATTAGGCCTATAGGGGATACCACGTAAAAAAAAACGCGCTGATGTATCCTACCTCAATGGTAGTGTGGAAACGGATACAAATTTCTTTTATAATGATTTTCTTTTACAGTGAGAATTTCGGGTTACAAATGACAATCTTGGCTAAAAATGCAACGATCTGCCAAAATTTCAAGTATATCCATCGAATATAAATAATATCAACAAACATTTAAACAAACAACAGACTTAACAGCACACGTGAGTATTTGTTTTATGTTTCTTGTAAATAAGTCATCCAAAACAACATTTATCCAACTCAACAAGATTCAATGGTTTTCGTGATTCAATATTTTGTTTCATATAAATTATATTTGAAGGTATCATAAAGTTTCAATGCCGGAAAATATAAAATTTGTGCTTTTTATTTCTTTATAAATTAATAATTTATTAATTGATCACTAGAAAATAAAATATTGGATTAGGATATCGATTCTAAGTGCTGTTAAATTAGTTGCAAATATTATTTTATTATTTTAACATTTGGACAACTTTTGCTTAAGCATTTTTCTGTATCTTTCGTTTTTTTTTCTTTCGATTTAATGCAACAATGATATATTTTTCGTATTTCGTCGTATTTCCTCCGAAATCTTACAATTTTCGAAAGAATATTTTCAACCAATTTCCTAATTTAATGTGTTATGCTATCTCTTACATTTTAGGATTAAAATTGATTAATAAAGCAACCCCAAAAACTAGATTCAATCTGAACGAACTATTTTAGCCATAATAGATTAAAATGTTCTACCCTGTATATCCAGAATTCATGTTCCCAGAACATTTTTCCCAACTAGATTAATCAGTCCCTATATGCGTAAAATAGTATAAAATGCGAAATTAAAAACCTTATTTGTATCTTCGATTGTCAAGAAAGAAACAAGCTTTAAACTTTTTATTATTTTTTTATTTAAAATTTGCACTGAATTCTTAAGATCGTGTTAAATCGATCTTTACCGATGTCATTCACAGGTAATTACAGTAAAATTGCGTTATAAAATACTTGATATTAAATAAAATGACTTGCAGAGTTGCAGTACATGTAATAAATTAAGGGCATTATTTAATACTTGAAACAAAATATGTAATTATGAATATCATGAATTTATAAATAGGAGCCGAGTCGAGCTGAGCCGGCATCAACACAGTAGGTCTTAACAAAATTATTTACTTTCACTCATAGCACGTCGATCGACCACCGTTGGCATTGTGCATGACTGTTCTACGGGGCAGAGGCATACTGGCGGTGTAATACGTATTGTTTTCAACAGTTAAACAATTTTTTAATTTTATTACAAGATAATTACTTTAATCTGATTACTAGACTCTTTTTTTTTATTTGTTTTCTTTCAAATTCAGTTTCTTTGTCGATATGTCCTAGATATCTTTCTTATTTATTCCAAATATTTTGATACTTTGATTTTTATCTTAATTAAATTTTTCTTGTGTAATTCAATGGCACGCCTCACATGGTTCAAGTATCTTACAAAAGTGATTCAAGACTCAAACAGACTTAATACTCTTTCTATTTTTTATCAGGGTAAGCTTTCATTTGGGAAAGTGGGATCTTAGATTAAAGCAATTCTGGATAAAATGTAAACGCAATTAGCAACTGTCTATGCATGGTATTTCAAGAATTAACTCAGTCAATTGTTTGTTTTCACTTGTTTTCATTAAGGTAGTAAGATCGCCAAGGCAAGTTTAGACTTGTGGTTGAAATTATTTGTATCTTATTTTCAATTTTGATGATGAATTTTCTTATAACTGCATGAATGTAGACAAAAAATAAGAAAACAATTTTTCGATATCTGCATTGATTTTCGAAATATAAAAAGGTAAATAATTAAACAAAATTTTCAATTTTCGATATTTTGAAAATTGCTTCAGATATCAAAAAATGCTATTCTTACTTTTCGTCTTATATTGTTAATTTTTAATATAATTCACCATCAAATTAAAAACTACCGTGCTCATTCATCCATAATTAGTCGGGTACCACGAGTTTTTTTGTTTTGGTTTTCAATAATTTATTATTTTTAATTTCCATCGACTAGTTTTAGAGAAATCTATAAAAACATATCATCCAAATGATCGTTTTCCTATAAGACCAATGTTAAATATGCCTAATTTTGAAGTCATTTATTTATTTAAATAATCAGATAACTTCTCCTTAAATTTTCAAAATTGATTTAGACTTAGTCCAACTTCATATAAAATAAAAATCAAGCCTTTTAAGCAAAATTGCCCTACTGCCTTAAATGAATGTAATCATTCTAATAAATTCATTAGTAAATAATGCTTAAGTTTAATACAATCAAGAAAGCGTGTAATTCTTTTTTAGACGTGCAACACTTGAATTAATAATTAAATATAATATTTAAAAGTGGTGTTTCTGATACAGTAGATCTGAAAATATACAAGAAAAGTCACGTACAAAATTCATCGTCCTGCAGATTGCTACTACGCAAAGAGAAGAAATTTTATACTTGACGTGATAAGGTCCTAATTGGGCAGACATCAAACAATGCTTATAAATTAAATATCCTGGTTTACCAAGGCTGACCCCAGCTTTAACCAAGTCTAATAAATTGGCCATAAGTTTACCAAATTTTGACCAGTACATAGCAAACCGGTGCATATAAAATTTTTCTCATGTCACATATCAAGTTTTTTCTTGAAGTTCTTCAAGATTTCTCCATAAGAAATGTATTAAAATACAATATTTAACATTTAAAAATGATTCAAAGACCACGGTGACCCTCCTAAAAAATTTTAAATGTAAATATAAGCATAAGAATAAATAGCGTAAACTGAAACATACCAATCTTTGGTTAAGCATAATAATACTACAATTTTCCGTAAAATGACAGCTTGTATTAAAAATGCGAGAAAACGATGATATATTTTAATATCACTTTCACCAACGTTTAAAGAATTTAAGAAAGAGACGATAAATTTGACCATAAACTTTCCTACGTCCCGACTAATATTTTAACAAGCGTTAAAAATATATATATATTTTGTTGATCGAATGTGAATAAGATTGCATATATCTAAGAGTTTAGATACCTACTAATGTTTTCTACTTACAACTAAACAAAAATTCAAATGAATTACTCGTATCTTAACGAAGAACGTTTTAAAATTTGCAATATAAATGCAACATGAATAGATTGAAAACAAGAAAATGTAATAACAACATATATGATATTCTCTCCTATTTGATTCTTACATAATGAAAGTAGGTCAACAATTCAAAAACGTACAGAAAAGAGCAAGATACAAAAAAGAAAAACTAGCATGTATTGGATCACATCTTTTTATGTTTCTATTTATTCTTGTTGCTGTTTTGTATCCGTTGTATTTGTGACGTCTGTTGGTTGGTTAGTTTCTACACAAAAGAACAACAAAAAGTGGATCAAATTTTAGACAAAAAAAAACGGTATCTTAATTGGATGTAAAATATAAATTTTCTAAATCATTTATTCGACCATGGCTTGATTTATTTCTGGGTTTGTCAAAATATTCAATTTTGGTTGCTTTTTTATTTTTTCGACTAAAATATTAAGCTAACTGCTTCGAATTTTACTAGAGGTATACATTTCTGAATTAAAAAAATACCTTAAAGAATTAGGTAAACTGTTTTTATTTAAAGTAGTAACATCAAAACGCAGACTTAAGCATATATAAACCCACCAAATTTTAGTGATAAAGAATACATTAAAGTACAATTTTTGCCTTAAACAAAGAATCGGAAGATACTGATACCGAAATTATCAATAAAGGAGTTTTTTGGGGCTCTTCTTGTAAAAAGTTATTTTTCTAAAACTACAGACCTAGATATCTCGAAATTTAATGTAACTATTAAAAATTTTACTTCCAGTTTTCGATTAATTTCTGGAACTTTTATCATAATACAAACAAAAATTGTAATCTCAAATATTCAAAACACTTAGATTCTTTTTGGAGAAACGCCTAAATTCAACAAGTGAAATTTACAATTTAATATATTATTTATTTAAAGAGCCCCTGACAAATGTGATTTTTTTCCATTTAGGCGCAACGGTACCTCAGATAGACACAAAGACACGCAGACACACAGACAGGAAGACAACAGACAACACAAACACACACACCTATAGCAGTCAAACTAATAGAACCCTTTTTTAATCGGTCCTATTCTGTACTATGACGTGATAATTCTTATAAATAATTTAGTAATAATTATTTATTAGTTACTTATTTAATACGTTTCTATATTGCCTTAGTCTATTCGATATTCTTGAATACGATTTATTGCACGCCACTGTCTAAGCCTCACAAGAGCCTACCCTTGCATAGGTTCCTTGAATTTCTTGTATTGGTTAAACGTTGTTACTTGGGCTATGTTATACTTTGAGGCTACAATCATGAACAATACCTGCTTGATATTAAAGTGAGTTTGAGTTAATCAGTCACACAATATTTTTCTAACACTATAATATTTCTGCAGGTTAACTGATTCTGTATCTGTATGAGTCTCAACTCAATGATTTCGGTCGAATAAAATGCAAATTATTCATCAATAGCAACTTTCTTCAAGAAGAATATCATGTTGTTTTCCGAATGTCATCATTTTCTATGATAATTTTATATGTTTTAATTATTTGTGCTAATAAAACTCTATTACGTATTCAAACTGTTTTTGTCATTATTATTTTTTTATTTCTTAGAAAAAGACATAAAATTATTTCAATTTTAATTATTGTTAATCAATTTTTTTATTTCTTAGAAGAAGACATAAAATCATTTCAATTTTAATTATTTTTAATCATTTATCTATTTAGATAAAACTCATTATAATCTGATAAGTCGTACAGGCAAATGATATTACGTAACCTAATCACTTTCAGAATTATATTGTCAAAAATCGGGATTTAAAAATATTTAAATCGTTATACATTTCAAAAAAAAAAAAAAAGAAAAAAAAACATAAATGTAAATGTAAATTGCCGACCTAAGCTAACTAATATTGAAGAAATTCCAAGAACAAACAATTTGCTGAAACTCGTCAAAATTATTCACTAGGTAGGTATAAGTAGTACCTGTAGGTACAAATAGTTCAGTTGTCCATTAAAATCCAAGCCCGCAATTTATAAATAATACTAGCTTGATACCCACCCGCTTCACTGGGCTTAAAAGCAACAACCACCGGTTTATAGCTTCCAGCTCTCTTGATATCACTTATCCCCATTCCATAACAAGGAAGGGAGGAAGGAATTGTTTCATACAGCTCAAAAATATGCACAGTTTTCAATTTTTTTAAATGTGAAATAGTCATAATTCATTAAGTATCAGAAAAAATAGCCATGAATTCATTTAAATTCAAATATCATTTAAAATTTTTACAGAAATCTGTAATTTATGGTTCAAAATGATGATCAGAGATGGAGCAGTAAATGTCAGATTAAATTATTTTTTTTTTAAATATATCTTTATAAATTACAGCTCATGTGTTATTCTGATGTATTTGCTATATTGTTCAACACTTGCAGTCAGCTAATATTTTGAAATGATACATTGATATCTGAAAATTTATCTCAATCCAACGACCTACCCCCTCAATAAACTCCTTTTTTTCACTGTTCTCAAGATGAAAATCACATGTTTAAAATGTTTTTATTGGTTTGCATTGCCATCAGGGCTTTTTTAAGCTGCATATAAGTGTTCAACAAAATATTAAACGAAATAATTGGTTGTAGGATATTAAAAATATTAAACCATTTGGGATTTTGGGATCACATGGAAATACAAAGTTTTCCATAAATAAGCGTAAAAACAAAACTTCGTTGGCAGTCATATGAAAACAAAATTATAATAGGTTAGGTTAGGTTAGGTTAGGTTATATTGGCTGTCCACGAAGGATACACTTAGGCTATAGAGCCCATTATGATACCTTATATGTGTTTTACCACCTTTTCCGCTGATAATTTCATTTATCAGCTCCTCAATTTCAGAGGCTGGGTGCATCTTCTTCATGCATATACCATGCACTACACCAGCTCACCACAACTACTAATTAAATTAATTTTGTTGCGACGGCGGGAATCGAACCCGCTACCCTAAGCATACCGCGGTCGGAATTGGTTACGCCTTAACCAACTGACCTAATAGGGCGACAAAATTATAATAATTTAGAACCAAAAAAATTTCTTGGACTACGCTTAATAATTTAAAGTTTCTGATTTTTGGGTCACTTGTAGATTATACGCAACTGGTATTTTTATATGTTTTTTCTACAATTTTTTATTTTAAACTTTTGATATAGTTATTACTTTTGATATAGTTATTCTAAACGATACTTCGTTTAAATAGTTCAAGTATCTACTTTTATCGATCTCGTTATTTTGTCGACCAAAATGATTTTTCATTTTTTTATTATTATATTATATTCTTATTTGAGTGCCGGGCTGAATCTTCTGTAAAAATACAATTTTGGAAACAACCGTTCAAATTTTCACCTGTTTCGATATAATGGTCAAATAATACACCTTGCTGAAGAGCATTGTAACTATTGTAGCTATTTTGCATACCATTGAACAGTTATTACACCACGAACATGAAATATACCAAGGTATACAAAATTTAGTCCCAAGTTTGTAACGCTTAAAAATATTGATACTATGCACAAAATTTGGGTATAAGTGTTCATAAAATCACCTTATTAGTCCATTGCCGGATGTCTGTCTGTCTGTCTGTCGTCTATCTGCCCGTCTGTCATCACGATTACTCAAAAAACTAAAAAGATATCAATTTTTATAGCGTGCTTAGGACGTAAAAAGTGAGGTCGAGTTCGTAAATGAGCAACATAGGTCAATTGAGTCTTGGGTCCGTAAGATCCATCTTGTAAACCGTTAGAGATAGAACAAAAGTATAAAAGTAAAAAATATTCCTTATAAGAAAATATTCAACTTTTGTCTGAAACACTTTTTATGTATAGTATGTATTATATGGGTATATCAGTTATATATGTGTGATATGTATGCATGTGTAATGTGACAGAGTAATTAACACTGTCTATACATGGTATTTCAACAATCAACTCAGTCAATTGTTTGTTTTTACTTGTTTTTTTATACTGTTTATTTTTTTTTATAAAAATATGTTTATGATTTTTAAATTATAATAATATTTCTATTTCTTTATAGCACTTCTACCAATATCGTAAGAGAATGAAAGAAAAAGCAAATTGTAAAATTGTTTGCATAGAAAAGACAACTTTCAAAATAACTGTCTGTATCCTAGAATTTGTTTCTTTACTTTACTAGTTTAATATTTATTATTTAAAAAATTTATGTATTAAGAAATAATTTTTGGAACGTTCTCAAAACAATTTCGTATAAAGTTTTTGTTCTTTTCGTAACGAAAATGATTTCAATTAACTATGATAAAATCTTGAAAGCTCAGAGAGCACAATGAAAACTTTATCCGTATTTCAATCAAATACACTACTGTTAAAAGTTCCTGATTCCGGCAACGTTGCTAATCAAATAGACGAATGGGTCAAATGTTACAAACAGATGATGTATGTGAAACAGTTTAATCGAGTATAACACATCATTTACGCTTAATAAAAGCGTCGATTAAAATCTACTATTATTAAATCATATTACTATTACTACCTCATGACCAAACAGAGTTTAAATATTACAAATAATTGTAATACATAGCTAAGATCCAATTCTAAGAAACATATAGTCATAACTTGTTTGTTAATTGTTTGTTAATTACATGCCAATTACTCGATTCATATTAAAAGCAAAGTCTGAATACAAACTTTTCTCAAATACAAATGAAAACAAACAATTGGCTGAGATATTTGTTGAAATACCATGTACACACAGTGTGCAATCGTTTGTTTTTTTACATCGTGTATGTCAAGAAAGTTTTTGTTCCCACTTTTAGATTTTAGCCACACATACAAACAGGTCACACACACACATAACTGATATTCTCATATAATACATACTATATGATTTCTTAAAGTAACAATACTAAATTAAACACCGATACTTAAATTTTGTTCGTAGCATTAATATTTTAAAGCGTTACAATCTTGGAACTAAACTTAGTATACCTTGATATATTTTATATATACATGGTATAAATGTATAGTAAACGTCAAATATTATAATCTACAATATAAAGTAAAATCTATAAAAGTTCTTATCTTATATACTCTTTCTTAAAAGTGGGAGAATCCTTATCACTTTAGTTGAATGATTCTTAAGATTTGGTATAATACAAACATATACAAAACACTCCTCATTTTATTATAAAAATATTTTTATGGAAAATCAATGTACTAGACGACTCACTGTAGAGGTAGCATCAAGTATAGTAAAAGTACAGTAAAATTAAATGGAAACTATTGTACCGAGAGTCCCTGACATTAAATGTACCATTATTTTCGAATGGAAACCTTTCAATATAGAATAATTTAATTTAGTTGAATACTCAATTTATTTTTGCATTAGAATGTTCGAATGAACTTATGGAATAAGTAGCGTAGACTTTATTTAAATTTCAGACAACTTTATAAGACAAAGTTGCAAAGGTCAAAACAAACTATCTTTACTCATACTATCTATACTCAAGGGACCTGTGTTCTATGAAAATTATGGGTTACGCATTTGGATGCGTAATTGAATCATTCATATCTGAAGATATGTGATTGGAACTTTACAATATACAATTTCAAAAACTTTGAGATTACTTGGGTGAAGTGCATAGACTTTAAGATTCAGAAAACTCCACAGGCAACCTGTGTTTTATGTAATTGAAGCTACACTGTGTAACGTTTAAACGACTTTGAGAATATTAACGTGTAAAATTTTCATCTGGGGTTTCTTGAAGCCTGAAATCCATACCATTTTCCCTAGTGTCTTGATCAAATTTTCGAGATATTTTTGACATTGATCGATCACTTTCATAAAAATTGTGTCGAATGAGTATAAGAACGTGTAAAAGTTTTTCTGCTTAAAAGTGAAGTTGATGTTTTTTCACCGAAATTATACTTTTTCGGATGAATGAAATGACTTAAAAAAAGTCCATTGCAAAATCATGTAACCAAAAAATAATAATCAAGGTCAAAGTTCGCGAATCGGTTTTTTCAAATATCTCTAAAAAAAATATTAAGCTTATGACAAATATTAAGTTTTAGTTATTATAAAATCTGTTCATGAGTTAATTTTACGTGTAGGGCAGTAATTTCGATAGAAGAGTACTTAAATAATCCAAATTTTTTAATAGGTGGTAAAGAAAATAGCGAGGGCGCTTTATGCAAGAATTTTCAACCCACAGAACGGCACTTAGACTATCAAATGCCCTGTATTTTAAGCTGATAGTGGAAAATTTGATCAAATTTCATGAAAGCCATGGGTTTACTTATTTTGATTGCTTATTTTACTGGTGTTTGTTGATTATCTTATACAAATTCCGTCGAATTCATTAAATTTTCATGCAAACAATGTGAGTATGAAGTATTTTATTTGTTTGTAATAATTCTCCCTCGTCAAAACTTTTTGAAAGTGCAATATGCATAATAAACAATGTGTTATAATTGAAAAAATACAGAGTGATTAACTAAAAATTTTCCTGCTTATTTAAAAGAAACTGAATTGAATTATCAAAACACAATAAAATACGAAAAATCTTACTTTCCGAGGGTGCCTTCCGGATCAAACCAGGATCAAATTCATGTTTTTAAATGGAACGTCCTTCTTTTTGTAGCCGATTATGGTTCTTTGTCGCAAAACAGCTACTTTTTCTTGAACATTTTTATTTACTTTACTTCATTTATTTTCAGGTTAAAATGTTTAACTAACAATTTCTCAAAATAAAAATTTTTTGCAGATTCTTATTTTCTACCGAAAAAAAAAATTTTTTTTGGTAATAAATTCTTTCTTCCAATTCCAACTTTCATCCAATTTGAAAGGAATATTATTTTTACGCAGCCAGGGCAAACTTTCAAAAATAAAAAATCACAGATAACGACTATTGTAGGGTTGCTACCCGTTTTCGGGAAAATAAACACTCCATCACAATAAGCTATAGTTACCTGAGAGACTAGAAAAGCGGAGATACAGGCAGTGCTGGATTTACACTAGGGGCAGTCGGGGCTAGTGCCCAGGGCGGCAAATTTTCTAGGGCGGCAAAATTTTGAAAGTGAGAAAACATTTTCTATACAATATATAATTAACTAATTCTTTTAAATAAAGATTTTATCTTTCAAGAAATATAATTTATGCATTATGTATCAAATTAAAATTTTGTATATTATAATATATTAAATTTAAGTGAAAACTATTAAAATAAAATTAATTTATTTCAATAAAGGTTTGAACAAATAAAATTTGATACTTTTTTTTTCTGAAATTGATAAATTAATATAGTTTTTTTTTGAAGAATTAAAAAAATTTTTTTTCTCATGTTTATTGAGAACTCTAGACATAAAGCTGAAGATTTGCTAGTTGCTGTATTATCTGTTCTTCAGTTTTTTTATCTTGATCTCTCAGATTGTCGAAGTCAGTCATATGATAACGCGAATAATGTATCAGGGATTTATTCGGGCTTACAGGCAAGAATTCATGAAATTATATCTTGCAGAACATGCTTCTTGTGCTGCTCATTCTATGAATTTAGTTGGAGTTGAATGCGCCCCAGTTGCAGTAGAATGCGCCCCAGAAGCTGCGTCATTCTTTCATACAGTACAAACTTTATACAAAGTTTTTACTGCATCGACGCATCGCTGGGAAGTCTTACTTTAAAACTATTTAAAAAAATTTCAGTCATAGGGCGGCATTTTCTTCAGTGCCCCAGGGCGGCAGAAATTTAAATCCGGCCCTGGATACAGGTGAAAAGATAATGACCATAATTATTTGCAAACTTTCAGTTCATTAATATAATTTATTGAAAAAAATTGCATTTCACAGTCTCAAAAAATTTACTATGCATAATGATTGATTTCGTAACTTTCTTTGTACTGCACTCAGTACACAAAAAATCACTGGATTGAAGAACGATATCAATAATTCAAGAAAAAAAGTATGAAACTACTTAAAAGTTAAAGTAAAGAAGATTCAAGTAAATGTTTTCTTGAATCAAATAAATGTTTACTGATTATCATGTAAAGAACATATTTACTTGCAACTAGTAGATACTTTTTTGGGGTAAAAAAAACTAACAAAGCTGTTTTTCACTCGTTTTACTGCAGGTACAGTAAACATTACTTCATTTTGATTTTTGAGACGTAATATTTTTGGCAATTGCTATGCCTCTAAATACAAAAATATTTATTTAGTTTTTTTCTTAAGTGGAACAGTGGTGTTTTAACGACATTATTTTTCATTATAAAAAATATTTTTCCATTTGTAGTGCAAATGAAAAATGCAGAAATATACTGCATAACATGTTGTTTCCGGACTGACAATTTAGAAAAATTAACAATTTGAAAGTTTTAATTCTCAAATTATTTTGCACACACAACTACTCACACAGATTCATACAAATATATGTACAATACATTGCAATTTCAAGAGAAACCACAAAACCCTGAGCTCCAATAAAGAACACATCAATTTTGTTCATTGTGAGCAATATCTTTATACTAGATATGTCACACTACTACTAGTGCTGTCTGCGTCGCAATAAACTACTGGATAAACGTTTCAGTATTCTTGAAATAAAACCAAAAGAGTAAATGGGTAGTTCTATAAACTAAGGAATTTTGGGCGGCTCAGCTAAAGTATCATGAAAAGTGTATTGCAAATTATAAAACCAATTATCTGGTGTCATTTTCAACTATTTCTAGCTGGTTCTAAAAATAATGATCCATGAATTGGATCCAAATCAATTTGCGGTATGCACAATATTATATAAACAGTGAATATGTATATGCATATATATACAGGCTGTCCGTCCATATGTATATGCAGGGTGTGAGTGAATTGACAAACATAGCTTAAGAGAGTATTTCTTCCTTCAGTTTATTCGGGATTATTCGATCAGGAAACCATTGCATATATTTTCACAATGACAAAAGTACATTTCAATGTGAAAAGAGAAATACATACTAGATTAATTTACTATCCTCTTCTTGACTTTTATATCTTTGGGGACATAATAGTACACATAGCTCCTTAATTATTGGGTTTTGGGCACAAGTATACAAGGCTTTTTTGACTTAAAAGAATATCTCTTAAGCTATGCCCCTCAAGTCACGGGACTAAACATCCAATTTCTCCCAAGTAAAAAAACCTGAACAAATTGTCATATCTTGTATAAATGTCTTAAACCATATCATCAGAACTCAGGTCTAGGTGAAAATTTAAGAAAACAAGCCCCCTTAGATAGAAGAATTATGAGATTTTCTAACAGCTCAGTCACCTCTGTTACTTCTTGAATTTTACAATGAAAAATAGTACAACCAAGCTATTGGGTACTAAAAAAAGTGGTTTAAATCCACTTTAGTGAAAAGTGTTATATGTCAACGCATATATTTACACAGAACTTTAGTATGAAATGTATAATTTTTTTTGAAACATCCCCCTGTAATTCACTTTTGAGTCGGTTCCAACCATACTGATTCATTTTTCAAATGGTTTTAGTGCATTCACCGACTTATATATGTATAAGATATCGTACTTTTTACAAAAAATACTTACATATTCAAAAAATAATAATTCATTTGGAGTTACATCATGGGAGCGTATATTATTTAAAAATACTATTTTTTAGTAGCATTTCTGTTTTAAAATCAGTTTCAGCTTTTTGTTAAAAAGTTTTGTCAAATAATTATTCATTCCAACCATTTAGATATCATGAATATATACGTGTAGAAGACATACGAGTAGAGAATTCCAATATCTATCTGCATATCCGTCGGCCATTCTATCATATGAACATTTCAATTTGTCAATTTTCCTATAACTATTTTAAAAATATTTCGTCAATAGCATTGTAAACTATGTTAGTTTTTGAACTTTTAAAATTTTTAAATATTTCACATTTTTAGTATTTCTATTCTCAAACAAAGAATAAAATATGTAGTTCTTGTTATCTATATACAGGGATGGTAAAAAATTCGAACACCCATAAATTACCTCCAAACGATTCAAGATGAAGGGCTAAAATTTAAAGTGAGTACAAAGAAATCCCCAGTATAGATCGTTCCACGACAATACCGCTCACAAAACCCCCTCTTGGGAAGAGAGCTAGTTTGAAAGACAACACAAGGGATTTAAAAAAAAATCGAATGTCACTTTATGCGCAAAGAAATATTAACTACACTTTTAATTCAAAATGACTTTGCCATTGCCTCAGCTACGCACTAGAATAGGATTTGCTTGTAATAAAAAGGTGGGAATCAAGAATTTAGAAATTTTAATAAGTGGCATGAAGATCTAAGTTTATGGAATCCGCAGGTACACCATCCTGCACGAGCCACAATCTTAGACCGTGTTAATGTTGAAAATTTTGTGTTTTTTTTATTGATGCATTTACTATTGCGATATATTTATACGCTACTGTGTATACGGTAAGAAATTTTTTGTGGATATCACTACGTCAGTATCGGTGTGATTTCCATACTGTGTACTGTATTGAGGGAATAGTAACATTAGCAACACTTATCGTGGACGAATCAATGCAGAATGGGCGCCAGGCCCTTACTGTCGATACCCACAATACTTCTGGTGAATAGCCCTATTCAATACTGATATATTACTTATGCTAACAAAGAGACTGTAGTATCTGACTCTATACCATACGAACATTGTAGTAAACGCCTTGCACTTTTTATCGTGTTCTTGAGGGCAAGTCTCTTTGAACATTATATGGTCTCCTAATAAGGCTTTTTTTTACAAGTGCGTGTCATTTTTTAGCCCTTTCGACAGTTGAAATCTTTCTATGTCCTTTTTTTATATATTGCGTGGTCAAAAATGTTGTTTCTTTCCATTTACACGGAGCCAGCGTTAAGAAAAAACATGAAAATCATCGTAAATTCAAAAATTACACGCAAAAATGCAGTCACGGTTAAAAATTTAAGTGTCTCAATTTATTAACTTGTTTGTATAAATCCTCCAAAAGAAAAATTAACAGAATCATAGAATTTTCACTTCACTATTAGCTCACGGTCAATTTGATAAACGTACAAAATATTCAAGTATCCAGAATGCAACAAAATATATTTAAACATTTAAAAGAAAGGCAAACTATAAGGCTTACCTGTTAGAATATTAGCAAATAAAATTAGCCAGAAAAATCCGACAACCATTTTGTTTGATAACAGCGGTGTTAATGAAGAGGAATATTTTCTACAGTAATACGGTGTATTCATTTTGATCAATCGGATATTATAAGCTTCACATAGAGTTTTTATATATATAAGTGATTATATCATTAACTAACTAATTATATATAAATTATTATTGCACACAAGCACATTTACATAATCACTTCTCACTTTATTTTTTAACCAAACAATTTGAAAAACCAAAAACTCAATTGGCGCGCTTTTACAGCCAAAAAAGATAATAATTTTTTAAAATACAATTATATTGAAATATATATTATTATTATTCACAACATTTATTATTATTATTCTAGGTGTATATATTTATTATACTTAAAACACTTTAAGTACCCCTTTTAATTTTACAAACTGCTTTTCTTGTCACTTATTCGCATTTTGGCGGTGGAAGCATGTATATATGTGTGTGTGTATGTGTTAAATTCATGTAAATTAACAAATTATTTTAATACTTTGAAATGTAATTCAAATTTATAGATACTAACATATACATATATATTATATGCTAAGAACAGATTTCCATATATAATTGAAATATAATCCCCTTTAAAACTACGTTAATTAGTAATATAATTTATATATATTATATATGTATATATATATTAAGAAAACTACAAATATATTATATTAAAACTGTGTATTATATATTTATATTATATAGTCTATTATATTATTATTATTATATTTCAATCATTTAAGTTTTATATCCATAAAGACACATCTTTTGATGTTTTTTTCTTTTCAAAGAATTTTAATTCACTTATTGAAATCTTTTACAAAAAAACAACATATTTCACACTAAAGGCTATTTTTTGTTAAATACGCGCGAATTAAAAATATGATTATTTTGATTAGCAAGCCGATTTGTATAGGTTAAGATATTTGAGGGTATATATGATGTATATATACAAGGGAGACCACAATATAATATAATAAGGTGTACGCCAAATTTTCTTGAAAATGTGTATGACGTTAACGTATTATATATATTTTAATATTATCCGTACGACGTCAAACTCGACACTAAACATGGTGCACCGACAAGGAGTGTGGTGGCGGACGTATTTTCTCGTATATACGAGTGCGCAATGAAAATAATATAACGGCAGCATTATGTAGCACTATCACACTACGTACGTCGTCCATTCGTCGTCGTTGATTCTTCCTAGATTGGTTGAATACAACATACAGTATATACATACATACTGTATTTGTATATATATATATATATATATATTTGTATGCTGCTGTGTGCAGTGCTTGGTCCATCGAAATACATTACATTGACATAATGATTATTGTTTAGAACAAATTTTGTCTAACGAAGATATTCGAATGTTATTCTATAAAATATAATTCATTCCTATTCAGTGTCCCAACATAAAATTATATATAAAATAAAGTTGGACTTTATATGTGCTGCTTATGTACAATATATACAGGATGAGTCAGTGACTAGGAGCATTATACTTCGGTTAGGTTAGGTTAGGTTATATTGGCTGTCCACGAAGGACACACTTAGGCTATAAAGCCCATTGTGATACCATATATGTGTTTAGCCACCTTTTCGCTGATAATTTCATTTATCAGCTCGTTAATTTCAGAGGCTGAGTGCACCTTCTTCTGCATATATCATGCACTACACCAGCCCATCACAACTATTAATTAAAATAAGCAAACCGCGGACGTAATTGGTTACGAATTAACGAACTGAGCTAATAGGCATTATACTGAATGCATTCAGAAAGCTTTTTGGTTAAGAGTCCATTGATTCGTCCACTAAAAGTGTTAGTATGGCAATCACACCGATACTGACGTAGTCATATCCACAAAAAATTTCTTACCATATACACAGTAGCGCATGAATATATCGCAATAGTAAATGCATCAATAAAAAAACACAAAATTTTCAACATTAACACGGTTAAAGAATGTGACTCGTGCAGAATGGCGTAGCTAGGACTTCCATAAACTTTGATCTTCTTGCCACTTTTTTGCCATTAAAATTTCTAAATTCTTGATTCCCAACTTTTTATACTACTCGGTTGTAAGATTTCTTGGTTGTATGACCTCTGTTACACCAGCGAAGCAAAGTATGGAAATCGCATTTAAAAAATGCCAAAATTAGGTACTTTTGAGGACAGGAAATCACATAATGAAAATATTAATGAAGTAATGAATGTTAAGGAAACACAGTTAGATGCTTATTAAGTGCTAAACGGTCAGGATCGTGAAATTGCTTAGTTAATAAACGTAACCTCGAATTTCGCAAAACAATGGATCTAAAAATCAGGCCTCTCTAAAACTTGCACGAATGCTTAATCAGGTGTAAACAAGGCGTAGTAATTAAGTGCTAATTAGGTGCTTGCAAGAAATGATGATGAAAACGATCATAACTAAGCGACAAAAAAAATCGTTTCTTATTTTATTTTTTGATAACTCTGTATTGTTTTAATTACGAGTTGGTTGGGTTGAGTATGTCAACTATAGAGTAGTTGGTTGGGTTCTGCAGTTTTTAGCCCTTGCGTTCAAAAATGGGACACTCTTGCGCCTAGAGGAAAAATCAAAGGAGTACTTTTCTGCTTGAAACTGGTCAAAAAATAAGTTTTTTTTTATGTTAAGAAAATTCAAAATTTTGTACTTTGCTACACTGGGTATTTACTTTTAAAAATATAGTCCCATTAAAAATAAATTGAACTTTATTAAGATAGTTTGCACATTCATAGAGGCAAGAGCTCTGAAAATCTTGAACTCGTTTCTACGTCCTTCTACAAAGTAAAGTATTTTATAATTGTACATCGTTTTTTAGACTCCCTGTATGTCTTCAATTAAAAGAGTATCTTTAAAAATGTTTGTACAGTATACTTTATGCTATATGGATCGTGGATTTATTTACTATCGAGAACGTCATTCAATAAACGCGAATCCAAGTCACAATATTAAACTCATTAATCGAAAAGTATCATAAAGAATCATTTATCAATCGTGAACATGCAGTCTATACAACATGAAAAGAAGAAAATCATTAGCAAAATGAAGAAAACAGTATTATTAATGGGTGTGAACATTCACACGATTAATTTTTCACCTCTTGCGGCCAAAATACGCTTACTAATTCGATTATTGAGTTCAGAACCGATGCACATTTGCCAAATAACAATCTCTAGAAACAAAAATGATACATTTCACGAAAATGATGGTTTTAGCATATAAAATGGATAATAATTTTATCTCGTGAAACCTATATCCTACGTGAATTTTATTTTCGTATATTTAGAAATAATTTTTAGCATAAAATTATTCTAAATTTTATTTAATTTTAGATGATATCTAAATATAGAGTGAAATGAAATATCCACTTTTAATTTTTAACTAAACAAATAATTGCTGATTAATAATTTATCATTACATGTAGTAAGGGAATTAATATTAATGAAGGAGAATGTGCAGTCATGAAAAAATAATTTTTTATATTTTTATAAAAACTAAATTTTTATTTTTATTGAAAGTTATTCTTTTTCCAATAAATCATAGTTTCAACCTTTCTGTCATGCATCATCTTAAGCGACCAAAATGATTGATACTTTTTCAGGATCAAATGCCACAAATATGGCGTATTAAAAAACAATAAATACAAAAACTCGAAAAATACCTTTTTTAACACCAATAAGTTTTTATTTAATACTATAAAAAGAAAAATTTGTTTGAAAAAAATTGGCTGCTTTAAATGACAACTTTGCTGCTTCTATAAATTTAAATTTAAAAAAAAGACTTTGGTGAAAAACTTTCCAATTATTTTCATAAATCCATATTTTTACAACTTGGTAAGAATTCTACCCCCTAAAAATTAGCAACTGCTCTTAATTTCCCCCGCATTTCTCTGTGGCCTAAAATTACTTACGTTTTCTATTGAAAATTGTAAATAAGAGTGAAAAATTCGGAATTAACTTAATTAATGAATTTTCAACGGACATACCCGTATTGTACATCATCATTGCGTCGTACCATGTTGAAATATTGAATTAAGTGTTCTAACCCATTTTTTATTTCCTTGTTCGTATCAGTATTGAAAGTTTTTACACATAAACAATTTTCGTATTAACATTTTAATAGAAAATCCAATTGAATTACCCGTAAAACTCTTTTGACTAGTTACAAGAAAGCTATGTGACCCTTCCAAGAAAATTATGTAACGCTTACAAGAAAGTTATGTGAACAAATTAATAAATATAAAATAAAAAAATATTTCTAAGCACCAATGGCACTTTCTGTAGTACGAGTTTTTCTGTGTATGAAAAGAAAGAAAGTTAAAACTTATTATTTAATAATCATTATTTTATTATTATAATTTAATTTGTATAAGTATCTACTTTGAGTATCTAATAATAATAATATTTAATTAGATTGATAAAATACAGTTCATTATTTTTTAATCATTATAACGATAATTATTTTACAGGGTCATCGAAAATTAGGGTTATAATTGAATCCCTTTTTGTTTCAAGTTATTTTGTTATTGAACCGAATATTGCTAAAAAATATTGCTCATAACCGTAAATAGTGAAAGGATCTGGTGAAATCCGTACATAAAGGTACACAAACTAGCCCATACGAATGTATTATTAGCTGGAGTCACACTGGTAGAATTCAGAAATTTTTCTGATTTCACAATTATACCATCTACCTGATATAATAGTAGAATACAGAAGTATGAATCCAAACAAAAATTTGTATAGCGGAGATGCAAAAAAAAAACATTTATTTGATTTAAGTACTGATAAAATTCAATTCAGAGGTGCCCGACGTTTGTCAAACTACAAGAATTTGAGAACACGTCATGCTGTTATCATTGAGTTTAAAATTATCATAAAAATTACAAACATACTTCAATCTCACATTTAAAGTTTAGGTATTTGTCCGTACAATAGCAGCCGGATTAATTTTACCTCTATTATAATAAAAATTCACGCTATGCAGAAAGACTGACTTTATTGACGAAAGAGAAGGGAGATAAAATACACAAAATTAGTAAATTGATAAATTTTATACAAAGCCCATCAATTTTATTACAATTTTTAATCTGATTAGTTTTTCGATTCTCGATAAAATGCATTTTTTAGAAACTTTCACTCTTTTAAGAAGGTTTGTTTCAATTATTCTTTATAAATCGGGCGATTTAAAAAGAAAAAGTGGAGTGATAGAATCCCGTCTGCTTTTTTGAATATTAAAAATACTTCCCAATGCGGAATGCAAAATTTTGTGACGTCTTAGGTATTAAAAGACAGAAAACAAAAAATATCATGGCCCTAGCTGATGTTTTCTATTATAACCTCTCTTGTAAAACAACAAACATCTCGGAAATATCGACGGAAAAATGTTCCCAATAAAAACTATTTGTTGCTTTATAAAGAGTAATCTTCCGATTAAAATTTTTCTAAGTCTCTTACTAGTAGCCCAATATGCTTTTTAGCCACGTGCACTTCCACTGGAATATTCGAAAGAGTCGACTATTCTCGATCTATCTTTTTTTTTCGTCAAAATCATTCGATATATTAGAAGGAATATGAATAGCTCTTTAAGAGGCAAGTGTTTTTGGATTGTTGTTTGTTTTTATAAACAGCCTAATTTAACTTATAAAAAGAAAATTGCTCTTCATTTCGCAAAATATACTTAACGTTAATAACAATACCGACGTTGGTGCACCGGTGACAAAGTATCTTCCAATTTTATGCTCATGTTGATAACAACGGTAATGGCGAGAATGTAAATCAAAACTAGGACATGATTTTACCATTGATTTGTAATGGGTTACAACGGGTATCATAAATTAAATAAACAGAAAAGCAGATTTAAACTGTTACATTGTAAAAACACTATTTATTGGACTAGAAGTTTTTTTTAAACTAATGCAATAAAACATGTACCTTTCCATGCACCTATAAAAATAAATAAAAATATTACCTAGCATATTGACTAGCATGCGCTTTTTCCAATTTAAATTTTTCAAATAATTTTTTTTACTGTCTGATACAAAGTGATTGTTTTTATCACAAAAACTGCAAGAAAAACTTTTTAATTTGAAAAGGGATTCATACGTAACTGGTTCAGACCTTCGATTCGGTTTTAACTTACAGTTAAATGTTTTTACATAAACAAATATTAATGCAGTCACTCATAAATATTATAATCATAACTTTCCATATTTCACTACATTGAATTTTTTGTCAAAGCCTGAACTGAGAATATATTGAAGACCTGTATAATATATCCCTCTTTGCTCCCAACAATTTTTCTACAAAACATTCTAAAAAATAATTCTCATTATTTATTTTTAAAACTCTGTACTAGATATTGGTTTAATTAGTAATATTTGAACTGGAAGAAAATTAATTTTTCTACAATTTATCACAGATCAAGATTCTTTCCTAGTTTTATGTTTTTGAAAATATTATATTTATCAAGAGCTTTATTGTGAGTTTTTAACCGACTTAAACAAAAAAAGAGGAGGTTATCAATTCCATTGTATTTTTTTTGATGTGTGTTACCTCAGAACTTTCGAGTGGGTGAACCGATTTTGATGATTCTTTATATATTTGAAAGCTGATGCTTCCCCTGTGGTCCTATTTTGATCCAGTTCTGACAACGGCATGCATGAGAAAACCATAAAAGTCTTAAATTTGCATTAAGTTTGCACGACAAGAGAACGAATAACTCAATATCACGCCAACCAATTTCAATGATTCTTTTTTTAGTGACAAATTAGTTAGTGTACTTCCGATTCATTAAAAATCACAAAATTAAAAAAAAAAAACTTTTAACAAAAAGAAAACTGACTTCAAAAGAAAAACTTTTCCAAAACAAATTAATATGCACTAAAAAGTAAAAAAATAACGGTAATATAATGTAGTTAAAATTATTGTCATTTTTGGAGCCCGTGTCAGCCAAGCTAATGTAGCAAACTGTTCTGTCAGAGTTGTTTCCTTGGCTGACACCGACTCCAAAAATAAAAATAATTTTAACTACATTATATTATCGTTAGTTTTTTACTTTTTAGTGCATATTAATTTGTTTTGGAACAGTTTTTCTTTTGAAGTCGGTTTTCTTTTATTTCAACATGGTTCCTGGTGAGTAATTTTACCTGAAAAATTATGTCATAGGCTTGCCGTCTATTATGCCATATAGTAGGTATCCAGTTTTCACGTCTTAACGAAGCCATATTACGTCAGAAATTATCGCAAACAAGATGTGTACCTGCAACGCAACAGCACATACATTTTTATACCATGTATATATGAAATATACATAGTATATTAAGTTTAGTCCAAAGTTTGTAACGCCTAAAAATATTGATGCTATGAAAAAAATTTTGGTATAGGTGTTCATAAAATCACCTAATTAGTCCATTTCCGGTTGTCCGTCCGTCCGTCTGTGGACACGATAACTCAAAAACGAAAAAAGATATCAAGCTGAAATTTTTACAGCGTACTCAGGACGTAAAAAGTGAGGTCAAGTTCGTAAATGAGCATCATAGGTCAATTGCATCTTGTAAGCCGTTAGAGATAGAACAAAAGTTTAAAAGTAAAAAATGTTCCTTATAAAAAATTAAAAAACTTTTGTTTGAAACATTTTTTTGTAAACATCACTGTTTACCCACGAGGGCGTTAATTAGGTGCAAATTTTATAGTATGTATTAATATAGGAATATCAGTTGTGTGTGTCTATTTAAAAGTGAATATCTTTTGTTATTTACGTGACGTCAAAAAAACAAACGATTGCGCATCAACACTGTCTATACATGGTATTTCAACCATTAACTCAGTCAATTGTTTGTTTTCACTTGTTTTTACGTCATTTTAATGTATAATATTTATAAACATATTTACGTGAACAAGTGACAATGAACAATTCACTGAGTTAATTATTGAATAATCTGTAAAGGTTTGGTATGAAATTATAATTAATGACTCATTGTTTGAAGCAAGTTACCCTTTCATATTCAATCGTCTATCTTGTATAGTTTTGGAGAAAATGGAAACAGAATCTTGCCCTATTTTGCTCGCTTACGGAAAAATGATGATGTTTAAGAAAAAACTGTTTATTTTTTTCTAAGAAACTTTTATTGTATGTGTTACTTTTTAGAAGATGGGTATAAGGATCCATACTCCAATTGACATAGTCACTTTTATTTTCGTTTTGGAGTAACCGTTATGATGGACGGACAGACGGAAATTGACTTATTAGGTGTGTGAAGCGCAAAAATTGGAGCATAAACTTATTAGCACGCTTATTAGGTGTGGGAAGCATAAAAACTAAACGTATAAAAAAAAGTGGGATGTGTTGAAAGTACTATTAACTGTTGCTAACCCGGGATATGTTTATTGTATAGATTTAGTTTTAATAAATTCTCATCTCCTCATTATTAAATTAAAGTGACTATTCTCGTGATTAACAAAAACACGTAGGCAGGTCGAATAAACAGATACTAGAAATGTTAAATTTTATTATAACATTTCTAGTATTTTATATCATAGTTTGATTCAAAATGATGTGTTTTTATATCTACAAATGTTTATTAACAACTAAGCTTCGCAAAATAAATTTTTTATTGAATAATCTGTTTATGTATCTATCGAATACAAATAGACCGTGAACACACAATGAAGCCAAATCTCCACTTTTGTCTGGCCTTTTCCGAATTCATAAGATATGATTGGCGACAGTTAAGAAAATTGGAAAATTGATTTTTAACCGTGGCTCGATAATAGAATTTATGAAACGATTTTCGATTTTAATCTTTTTTGTCCACAGTATAAAGTTTAAAGATAGTTTACCACTCAATACATCAAAAATGGTAGACAGTACTTGTGTGGTAGTTGTAAACTGTCTGCAATTTAATCACGTATTTTGTTTTGCCGATAGCTTCCTTTGAACAATACAAAGAAGGCAAAACAAATAGTAAACAAGTGAAATTTACAAAATTTAATAAATCCTCGATAAAATTGTCGGATACGGAAACCTAAACTCGCACTTGAAACATATTCAAGAACTCTCTCCATTAAATTACCTTTTTGCCGATTTTGAAGATAATCGCCAATTTTTTTGTTTTTTTCAGGTATGGAACCCTAAGCTCAAGCTTAAAATATACCTAAGACCACTCTCCATTATATTACCTTTCAAACAAAACAAAAAAAATCAAAATCGGTCCATCCGTTTAGGCAGTACGATGCCACAGACAGACCCACACACAGATACACACACATAGCGGTCAAACTTATAACACTCCATTTTTTGTTCGTGGGTTAAAAAACGAAACGAAAAACTCGATTTTTATAATTTCGACACTCGAGCGACGGTTTAAACCTCATTTAAATGTTTTATTTTTTAATAAATAAACGTTTGTCATTCTTCTCAAAGACAGTCAAAAAGAATCATGAAAATCTCGCTCCATAATGAGATCACGATCTAAATAATTTATATAATTAATTATTTAATTATTGGTCTAGCTTTCAAAGGCTTTATCCAATACGACTTTTTTTTATATAGTACTGAACGCTTTACTATATTTACATTTATTATTTGACAATTCAATTCAAATTATTAATGGCATTTAAATAAAAATGTTGTATAGAAAATTACCTGTTTAGAGTGACGTCACATGCAAATAAAATTATGTAAATAAAACATAAAACAACTTTTTAATTTAAAACTTTTCTTTTATCTTTAGAACAGAAATTAGTATCGTTGAAATAGGTTAGACATCTCCACAAAATAAAAAAAACTGTGTTTTTTACATATGACGACTTTTTTATCAAAGAATATACTTTTTACTAGAAAATTGTTTCGGTATCTCTAATAATTTAGTTGTTATTATTCTGTTTTTACATTAAGTGAGAAGGTCCCCTGCAGCATGTTATCCACAACCAGTTAATTAATTATATTGTAAATTGAAATCAATAATTAGCCTTAATAATAGACCGGTTGCTTATAACAGTGTCGACTGAAACTTATTCATTATTTGAAAGGTTTTAATTAATAGTAAGAGTATATTCGTTCACATATTGTTGGAAAAAATTACGATGCCGATGTTGTACAAGCTTTGTAATGAAGGTGATCTAGATTCGATAATTTTTGCGAAGATTCAACGGTTTGAAATTTCGGAAAAAGAATGATTTTTAACGTTCTTTTTGTGTTGCCGTGTCACTGTGTCTATGCAATGTGTTACGTATTATACGAATTTCAATAGTATAAACTCTGTACTGAAATAATGGAAAATTTTTAATTTCGATGGTTTGCCAACTTAGCAATTATTTTTGACTTCTCCTTGCGCGTTAACGGTTGTGTAAGATTTTGGACCACGGTAGTTTTAAATAACCATTTCCTTAAACATATTTCAATATTCATGCTATAACGTATGTTTCGATTATAGTTCATATTTCATGTCACTTAACATCTTGTGAATTTCATTATTACTGCACTTGCCATTTAATAATGGTTTAATATTCTGCCTTGGGGCTTGCGTATACAAATTAATTGAAGTACTAAGATAGAAATTTAGTAATAGACTGCTCATTAAATCAATATTATTGGTAATAACATTTTGTTTGTGTGCAATACAGGATTTACTATTTTCTACTCATTTGCATAATCTGCCTATCCAAGTCATTGAGTCAATTGGTTGATTAAAACATTTAGATTTGACTTCTACATTAACCATCTATATACTTACTAATGCAATAATCTGATCTTTATTGAATCGCACATAATTGTTTTATAATTTTACACGTAAACGGAGAAATTTTATGCAAAATTATTACTTTCTTTAGTAAAAATTTTTCATATGTTTAAGATTCCAAATACCTAATTGGGTTTTATTCCCTAATTTAACACTACTGTCTCTAACAGGTTTTGCAGTTAATACTTATGAAGTAATAATTTTTTTTATCACTAACTGTTTATGACTTATACGACTAGGACGATTTACTTATTAACTATTTGACCGATTTATTTATTTTAAACTTTCTATTTATTTTAAAATATTAATGATAGTTTCATAATCAGCAATAAATAATTTGTCTTCTTACCTCCAAAAGCAGCAACTAATCCTTGAAATATTTTTTACGATTTCAAAAAAAAAATTGACTGAAAAGATAGGAAATTTAATCATCTGCAATAAAGTTTGGCTAAAAATGTACTGTTACGAAGTTTTACGGTTTTTCCTAAAATGGCGGCACTCCACCCCTCAAGTTAGTAAGAATTTTGTGCATTGACATTCAGTATGTGATACTAAACCAATTTTTAGAAAAAAATAACTTCTGTAATTTAGTGCAAGAAAAAATTTTCAATTATCTGTAGCTATAGTGCAAGACTAAACGCGTAATATCTTTAAAAATATTAATTGTGAAGAAAGAAAAGTTTGGAGTAAAAGTTTTAGAAAATTTGTAAATTTAAAAGATGGATCGTGATGCAGTTTTTTGCATTAGGTTCTAGAATGTATTTGAGGTTCAACTACAAAATTTAGAAACACCTCCCTTCTATTTTTTCGAGTCCTTACAAATTTTTCAACCCTATGTACTATCAATGTTATATGGCTTCGTTAATTATCGTTTTAATTTCGAGAATTTTGAAAATCAATCTTGTTTTAGTTTACCATTTAATCTTTTAATATTTTTTCTAAGTTTAAAATTATGTGCTTGTATTTTCTCCAGAAAATCGATATGGCTTATGATATATCCTATATAATCACAGGTGCATCTATATGGTTCATCTCAATTGACGTGAAATTCAATACATTTATTTTGCTCAGAAGATTGTTCCTGACTTCATTTAATATCGAAGATCGAAATCAGATCAATCTCTATTTTGTGTCTAAGCGAATGGAGCTAACGAGACTTTATGGTGGGTAATAGTAAAACAATCTTATTGTATAGTTTTATAAATATGCACCAGAAGACTAAATAAAAGAAAAACGACTAAAACTCTCAAGGAGGCTTATGTTTTAAAAAGCGAACACCTCAATTACTAACAGCCGCGAAAGAAATTGTAATATGATATACATATTATTATACTTTATAAGAGTATATAAAATTTTGTTTTTAGTATATTCAAATCGCTATAATGTAAATGTTGACACTCTCTTCGATGAAAATAAAACAAATAAATAAACTCTTTATTCTTTTAAAAATATATCTTACATGCATAAGAATATTGAAGCTGTATGGATGAGGTTCAATTACCATCCTCCTAGAAACTTATACAATATACAGCTTGAACCACTTTAATCGATGAGTGAAAAATTGTTCAGGTTATCAAAATCGAAGAAATAATTTTTAACTCCCGAATTAAAAAAGGGGTGTTATAAGTTTGACCGCTATGTGTGTGTGTCTGTGTGTTTGTCTGTCTGCGACATCGTAGCGCCTAAACGGATGGACCGATTTTAATTTTTCTGCCTTCATTTGAAAGGTAATTTTCCGGAGAATGTTCCGTTCTCGAAAAAAAAACTAAAAAATTGGCGATTATTTTCAAAATCGATGCAGTTTGGAAAAGGCATGACGCAGAATTTTAACATATCAATAATTACTATGGAAATAAATGGCCAAATAAACCTGGCTCAATTCATCTAGAAAAGTGAAATGGTAAAATAATTACATAATTCAAAACAATAATTGAAAAGAACAAACTCAACTCAAATATTTCAATATCAATTAAAATATTTCCAACAAATTGTTCCAAAAAATTACAGCTCTCTAAGTATCCTTTGCATCTCATCTATCACTTTGAGAAGGAGTGTTATAAGCTTAAAGGGTTTTTCTGTGCGTCTGTCTGTGTGTTTCTCAGTGGCATTTCAAGTTTCCAAAAATCGGTTTACAAGGAATAAATCGCATTTGTAAGGGATTTTTTAAATTTTGTAAATTTCACTTGTTCTAATTCTTTCTTATTTTACCATAATAATATGTAAATGAGTATAATGCAATTCTGATACAATCCTATATTATCCTCATTTTTAAAGTAACTCAAATATTTTGTCTATAGATTGTACAGACCAAAATGTCTAGCCCCTAAACGCCCGAACCGCCTTGATTGAGAACATTTTATAGCTAGGTTTCCAAAAATCGATTTACAAGGATGTTGGGTTCAAAAGAGAATAACTTCTAAACACCTTGCACTTTAGAACAATCACCCTGGAATCAGTAATAGTTTAAGTTAAAAAACTGTTACTTGTAAGAATGCCATACCTGTTGAAAATTTTTAAAAGTAGAATTGACACAAAATAGATTGTAAAAATTCACTCGTCAAAAGCAACCCACTCACGATTTTTCAAGTATGTATTTATCATTTGAAAAGTGGTGTCCCACGGACTTTAAGGATTATGATTTCCTTAAAAATGCTAACCTTCAACGGATAGAGAAAACGAAGCAAGAGCATGGAAAAATAAATTTTGTGAAATTCGCTAGCATGTAAACTAACAAGGTTGTGACAAAATGATTTTTCATTTATTATTTAATTACCTTTTTATTAGAAAAAAACTATGAATAACTGGCGGGTTGACTCGCTTTACAATTTTTTCAATTTTTTCGAGAATAAATATTTTAAGTTTGTCATACTAAAGAAAGATAATTCCGTAAATACGAAACAAATTTTTCGTTGTGTGCGTAGTCATGATAGGGACAATAAAATCGATGCCAGCGCTTCCAGTGAATTTTGGCGATAAAGCACGCTGTTATGACTAATTTGCAATTCTTTACATGTTAACGTTATAGAAAATGTCAAATTAAAATTATTGAAAAACACTAATTAATTAAACTTAATGCATTGAAAATTGTGAAAATAAGAAATCAAATTGTACAAATATTATTTTTTAAATGTAAATTATCATAATTATTTATTTAAATTTGTGAGAAGTAATAATAAATTTTCAATGTAAGTGATAAATGCAATCCATACAATTATATATGCATCCATACAATTCTATAATTAAAGTAGTGTATCGTTACCATGGAAACGCTTCCAATAAAAACTCACGCACGGTGCGAATTGGGCAATTATTAAATACTATATTTCGTAAGTAATATTTAGTTAAAAATAAAATTTCTTTAAATACTTTTTGATAAATATTGAATGAAATGTAATTTGAACTGATCGAGAACAAAAAATGAACGAATAACCTAATGGCTATAATAACAGGGTAGTTAAAAAAACTATACTTCACCGATTAATGTACTGATTTTATTTATTTACATCAAATTCATTTTAACCAATCATATGTTTAAATCAATGGATCGCACTAACGCTACCTCCCATGGAGTACCCCCAATGAAGTAAAGTACTAAGGTGATAAAGGTTGTGTGACTGTTCACACCATATTTTTACCACATTTATTTAATAAACAAAAATTTCTTCACATTTAAAGCTCTTCTCATACTGTGTGCTTACGAATGGAATTGACAAGACAAACATTTTTATTATTGATTTTACAATAAAATATATTCGCTATAAAATACTTTTTTGTTAAATAAAGATATTTGAATAAATCAGACAGGTTATAAAATTATAAGAATAAATTAAAATTACTCATTAGAAAGGACAAAATTAAAGTATTATTATTTTTAAATTATTATTTGTAAACAATCGGTCTTAATGAAAATTTGAATCTTCCAATTTTTAATATAAGTCCGTTATTGCTTTTCTATTTCAATTCTTTAATTTAATCAATATATTTTGAAACGATTTTTCAACGCGACAAAACTTTTCGGTAAGAATGCGTCAGAATATATATTATATAGGAACGTAATTACCCAATACGTTCTTTTTTATGTAAATGAAATCTTTGTGCCTGTAATATATTTTTCCTAGGTTATCAATGTACGGAGGGTGCTTAATTTACAGAAAAAACCTGCACTTTAATTACGCAAGTAAAATTTTTGAAATTTAGAAAACCCTTGACAAATATGGTTGGTTCTTAACAGCTTTATCCAAACTAAACCGATGCATGAAAAAAAATGTGCGGTCATGGGACGAAATTCCTTACAAAATCTGTACAAAAATACTTTTATTATATTAAATTATATCAACCAACTTTTCTAATCTGTATTATAACATATAATCTGTTTTTGATTGCTCACATAAATAAGAATATAAACTAATTAGTTATATTAGTTAATTAAATAATTGTTATATATATATAAGAAGGGCTCCACGAAGCCAAAAAATTCAACACCAATTATTATTTTTTTTTTTTAAATTTACAATGAAAATTCGAGAAAATTTTGTTAACAAACAATAGTCTAACTTGTTGAAAACTTTAAGATAAATTTCCAACGGTAATACAAATTTTTTCAAATTTTTAATACCTTTAACAAATTATTTAGTGTGTGGTACTCGTTTTTAACGCTATTACAGCAACCTAAAAATTACGCAAAAAAACCTATGTTCCGCGTTAAATTAAAATTATAAACAATTAAAATAGACTTCCAGGAGTGGGTGTTTTAGTTATTGGAAATTTCTTCCTCTTCAAGAACCTTTTTTTTTAGTTCTTTAATATTAATACTTTATGAAATATTGGCGAAAAACGAATTAGCTTTTTTATCATCTTTAATTGTTTATAATTTTTGCAATTTTTAATGTGCAGAAAAACACTTCCGACCAATTTTTCTACACATCATTACTTCTATATCATTATTTCTATATCTCACCAATCTGAACTTATCGTCTAGACTATTATAACAGATTTTAATTTTGTTTTTGTGTCTAGAATTGTACAATACGCTTTTATTTGACCGATACACAGACACTACATCTTATCACAAAATAATATCATCTCAAATAAAATGTGATAGTTACTAATAGCTACGGCTCTACATATCTTATACATCATTTTATGTGCACTTTTTTTTTAAGACCATAACTAATCTCTTGATATAATAATAAACGTTTGTATATTGATTGTAAATAACTAAATAATTGGATTCCTTATAATCCTTTAAGCCTTACTAACAAGGTTTATACTATTGTTCCTACAGTAATTAATGAACATTTTTCTCCACAAAAACTTATTTTCTTCTTTACGAAACTTTCGTTATAATCCTAAGCATTTTTTTTTTTATATTTTGAATGAAGAACATTGGTTAATTCAAATAAAATTATTGTACTTATTGAAATATTAATAACAATATTATAGTCTGTATTGTTTTTATTAATTATCGATTTGTATTTATTTCGTTTTGTTTATTAATTTAACGTTACGAATGAGGCCAGAATCAAGATATTGATTTAGTAATATATCAAGTAATTATTGAAACTAACAATAAGAGCCTATTTATGACAAATTACGAATTTCTATTAATTTTGTGAATATACTTTTGTTTTAATGAATGAATGTAGTTCTGTCTGATAAAGTTTATTAATAGTTTATATAGGGTGTCACTTTTTCACAGCCAAAATTAACTTAGAATAGACAGAATATTAAAGTAGTTCTTAGCAAATAGCGGCTTTCTTTGGCTTTTTGGATGATTTTTAAGGCAGTTTAAGTTATTGTATACTTGAAAAGAGCTAGGATACCGTTAACTAGTTAAAGGATACCGCACTTCCATTTTAGGAAATTTCTCAAATTGAGTGATTTTGTTGATCTTGGCATCCTAAAAAATCTCATTGCACACAACGAACCGGATGTAAACCGAATAGTTTAGTTTTATCACAAAACGCTTATAATTTATACAACTATGATTTACTAATTGACTATTTGACCGATATGTCTTCCAATATTTGTTTAAAGAATAAAATGCTAATAACTTTAGAAATTTTCGCGAAAAAATGTTAAATTTCTTCGCCTAGAGCTATTTAAATGAGAAAAAAGCTTTCTTCTGATCGTCCCTGGATGCCAAAAATGTTTAATGAAAATGTAAATGTGAGTTTTTGTAAGTAAATAAATTATTATTGTAGTTCATATTATATTGTTGAGAGTTACGCTAAACTGTAATTTTTTTTTTGCAACAAGTTGAAAATTGTAAACATTGAATCAATAACCGTATAAAACAGTTTAATACATACAAAATGTACCAAACATATATACTATCGGCTACCGTTATATTTAAAATTAGTTGCAGAAAAAAATATTTATGTTATTCGGTTATTCATTTATATACGCGTAGTATAAACTGTGACCTATTGATGAGATTTTTTTCATGAAACAAATCCAATTTTCTGTAATTTTTCATATTTAATATATATTCCGATACTCACCGTCAAATAATGGGGTAGACAAATTTGAAACGAGTGTGGTAATTTAACATCTAGTTTACTTGGGCTGTAATAAAATTGACTTCAGACTAAAATACAGTGTGTACGGTCTTATTATTTCAATCATAATTTTTCGTAAAAAAAGCATTTTTGGGAAAAAAGATCTGCCTAAAAGTTAGTTTTTCTGATTGTAGATTGCCATTTAATGTAGACCTTTCTAACTTGACCTTTGTTATCAAAGCCATTTAAAATTCTGAAGTTTATAGTTGATAACAGATTGGAAAAGTACTAAATTATAAAGTTATTCTTTATAAAATAAGAAACTTTTACCGCTCTTTTTATACCATGTATATGAAATATACCAAGGTATACTAAGTTTAGTCCCAAGTTTGTAACGCTTAAAAAAAATTGATGCTATGAACAAAATTTTGGTATAGGTGTTCATAAAATCACCTAATTACTCACCTATTTCCGGTTGTCTGTCCGTCGTCTGTCGTCTAGCCGTCTGTTATCATGATAACTCAAAAACGAAAAAATATCAAGTTCAAATTTTTACAGCGTGTTCAGGACGTAAAAAGTGAGGTCGATTTCGTAAATGAGCAACATAGGTCAATTGGGTCTTGAGTCCGTAGGACCCATCTTGTCAACCGTTAGAGATAGAACAAAAGTTTAAATATAAAAAATGTAAAAAAATAAACAACTTTTTTGAAACATTTTTTCGTAAACATCACTGTTTACCCGTGAGAGCGCAAATTATGCGCAAATTGTATAGTATGTATTTAATGGGTATATCAGTTATATGTGTGTGACATGTATGTATATGTAATGTGACAGAGTAGTCAAGACTGTCTATATAGGGTATTTCAACAGTTAACTCAGTCAATTGTTTGTTTTCACTTCTTTATTACATAAATTCTTAGTAAAAGAAAAAAGTATAATATTGAATATAATCCATTTCAATGAACATTAGAATTAATATTTTTTTCATTTAGACGAAATCATTTAAAAAAATTTTAGTTTTAACAAAATTATAGTGTTTTATATTTAAACAGAAATAAAAAATGAAATGTTACGAAAAAATAAGAATAACAGAAAATCGTTTATTATATTTCAAACACACTATAAACAGAAGCATATCATATTAATTTCCATATAAATGAATATGTATATCTACCTACCTACGTATATGCCGAATCAGGTAACTAACTACTTTTTGTAATAAACAACAAAAAAACCAGAAAATTGGGTTACGATTCTAATTTAGGCGACATTCAGAACAATTGTGGAGAATTTTAAATAATAATGTATATGCTGTTAAAATTTGAAGACGATTTACTTCACCAAACATGAAATAATTATAACGTAAAATGGCATTTTTTGTAAATATACCATGAAAGAAAAAGTGTGGAAAAATGAAATTTCTATATTACTTTATTTTAGAAAATGATAAGAGCAGATAATCAAAGTGAAATTTACAAAATTTAAAAAACCCCCGACAAATGCGATTTATTCCTTGAAAACCGATTTTTGGAAGCTATAAAATGTTCTTAATCAAGTCGGTTCGACTGTTTAGGGGCTACGCCACTGAGAAACACACAGACCCATAGATAAACACTATAAACTTATAACACTCTTTGATATTGATTTAAGAAGGAGTGTTATAAGTTTAAAGTGTTTATCTGTACGTCTGTGTGTTTCTCAATGGCAACTCAAGTTTCCAAAAATCGGTTTACAAGGAATAAATCGCATTTGTAAGTGATTTTTTAAATTTTGTACATTTCACTTGTTCTAATTCTTTCTTATTTTACCATAATAATATGTAAATGAGTATAATGCAATTCTGATACAATCCTATATTATCCTTATTATTACATTGTTAACCGACTTCAAACAAAAAAGGAGGTAGTTATCAATTCGACTGTATTTTTTTGTATGTGTGTTACCTCAGAAATTTCGACTGGGTGAACCGATTTTGATGATTCTTTATCTATTTGAAAGATGGTACTTTCCGTGTGGTTCCATTTCATTTTGGTCCAGTTTTGACCACGGTATCTATGAGAAAACCATAAAAGTCACAAGAAGATGAATATCAATATCACACCAACCGATTTCGATGATTCTTTTTTTAGTTACAAATTAGTTAGTGTACTTCAGCTTGGACACCGACTCCAAAAATAACAATAATTTTGACTACATTATATTCTCGTTATTTTTTTACTTTTTAGTGCATATTAATTTGTTTTGGAAAAGTTTTTCTTTAGAAGTCGGTTTTCTTTTTGTTAAAAGCTTTTTTTTATTAAAGTAACACAAATATTATTGTCTATTGATTGTACAGACCAAAATGTCTAGATTATATTAAGAGCAATATAATGGTACATTAGACAAGAGAATGTTCGGTATAATTTCGGTGTAGGATTATTTAAATAATCCCATTCATTTTATATTATTATTCATGCAAATAACAACATACACAGAACAACTATAAACAGAAACACATAGGTACTAACTAAATGAATATAATAATACATACATACATACAGTACGTATTTGAGCGTGTGTTCAATATTATGATTTACATCCATTACTCAGGTGTGAAACAGATCATAAACGTAACAGCCTGTGAACTTCTCACACCTACCATATTTAGATATCTAAAAACAACCAACCAACATTACGAAAACATACACATTACATAAACAGCTAACAAATAATAAAATGTATGCATCCAAAATAAACCATTCACACACCATCATCATTCATCGCGAATTTTTAACAACAAACATATTTAAAAATACAAACGCCGGGAGAGAAGACCCAATCGTCCTGGAATAGACAAGTGTTATACTACAGGTAATATAGAAGCTCGATACTCATGTCTATAATGCACTAAAGTATATGAGTTATTTTTTTATTTAAATAGATTCAGTATCATGTACTGAATGTAAATTCACCAAATTCTTACAAAAGAGGAGGGTGGAAGTGCCTCAGTTTAACGGAAAACCGTTTTGGTCTATATCTCCGTAAACGTGCAGTTTAGACCAAAAATTTTTTTGTATCACTGTTTGCTGTTTATGATTTATACGATCTTGACGATTTATTTATTGACAATTTGACCGACATCTCTTATAATATTTGATTAAACAACAAAATGCTAATAACTTAACCCTTAAATCTACCAATTCTTTCTAAAATTGATATTTATTACGCGTTCAGTGTGGTAACAACTGGGTACAATTTTTATAAAAAAAAGCGGTAGCCACGATAAACATAAATTGACCACAAAGATAGGAAATTAATTATTTACATTAAAGGTTATTACCATTTTTGGCATGTTACGGAGTAATAGTATTGGCCGTAACGGTTTTCTCAAATTGGCGATACTTCCGCAATACTCCTCCAAATTTGTAAAGATCTTGTGCATTTCAGTACGCAAAAATGAGCCTATATTTTGAAAAGAAAATTTTTGCAAGAAAATTTTTCAATTATATGTAGCTGTAGTGAATATTTTTTAACGTTATAAACTTCGGACTAAACTTAATATGTCTTGATATATTTCATATATACATGGTATAAAATACTTACTAAAAAGTAATAGAACAAAACGGGATATTTTTTCGATTTTCTGTAGGGTTTTAATAAAAAAAGGTACGATTTCTACCTTTTCCCATAGGTTTCAAGCAATTTCACTTGGAATACAAAAAATCGATCTTTGTAGCATGTCTTGTTTAGTCCCTTAGAATTTGCATACATCAATCAGTCAGTGAGTCAGTTTCACTTGGGGCTCCATATTATATTTCATTAGAAAAATTATAAAATCCATAAGGTTAATGGTAGTTTTAAATTAACTTAGAAATGGAAAAAATCGATATTTTTGAATCCACTTGTTTTGTTCTTACTTCATGAGAGAACAATGAGCATTTTGAAATTTTCTTTCTGCGCCAAAAAAAAAACCTGAAATGATTCCAGGGGTTATTTACTTTTAGAATTTTATACCTACACGGTAAGAAATGTATGGCGTAAATGTATGTAATACTGGTGGTATAGAGATTATAGAATCTATGTTAGCATCAGTAATATTAAATTATTGAACAGAGCTACCAACCAAAAGTATTGTGGTTATCGCCAACCAGTATGTACCTGACGCCAATACTGTTATACGTTTTACTAAGTTTCAAGAATTTTCTTGGGTTAAAAAACCAAATTTTACTCACCATACTTCAAACCGACTAGACTCACTTTACAGGGTTACATGTAAAAGTACGATTATTTTTATTTTTTTAACAAATCCATGATAATATCTATGATAAATATTCAACTACTTATCATACATTGAAGAACATATGAGAAAATTATTTGAATTTATTTGTAACACTAAATTATGTCTTTAGAATATTCTAAAACAAATAAATGATTTTGACTGTCATGAAAAACATATTTTTATGTGTATATATGTTATTAGTTCATTTGTTAAAACTTTCAAACAAATTTGTATTTTCTAAAAAAAAAATAATTCTCGGAAATTACTTCTTAGCCCTGAATAATGTCTTAAAGCAGTATGAAATGGATAAAATTCAACAGAACGTAGATATTTTTTTCAAAATTTTATTAATTCTAAAAATATAAATATTTAAAGATAATTTTTTTTTAATAATAAGTATAGAATTATATTCAACATTCATACATTTTAACTTCTATTCCAATTTTTGCAAGAAAATTATAAATAGAAGTTTATGTAATTGAATTAGAAAAAATATTATCGCCCCTCTCCCAAATTTTGGGGTTTTACTCTTCAGAATTTTGGGGTTTTACAAACAGGTTTTAAGAGATAGAAAGTTGAAAAGAAGTAAATATGTAGCTTCGATCTATCCGTGTAAAAAAAAAAAAACTTTAAAAAAATAACCGACTTCAAACAAAAAACTATTCTAAAACAAATTAATATGCACTTAATATAATATAGCAACATTTATTTGTCACTAACTAATTTGTCTCTAAAGAAAGAATAATCAAAATCAGTTGGGGTGAGTTATAGGTGTAGATATTGGTCTGACTTGCATAATTTTATACCAATTCCATCTCATAATAATAATGGTTTCATGTTTACAAGGCTAGTTTTTGATTGTATATTGCATATAAATAACAGTTATGACAGTCAGTCAGTTATATGCTTGAACAGGACGGGTCAGTCAGCCTTTATGTATGTACAATAAATAAATATGATTTAGTTATGATTGCCGTGGTATTTCAATGAATTTATTAAAGCTGAAAATTGTTATACAGATTGTATATTGCATACAGATAACAGTTATAACAGTCAGGCAGTTAAATGTTATGTGCTATGAGTGCCTGTGTGTCTGTCTGTGGTATCGTAGCGACTAACCGGATGAACCGATTTGGATATTTTTTGTTTCGTTTGAAAGCTAATTTAATGGGTAGTGTTCTAATCTATGTTTCAAGTGAAAATAAGCGATGATCCTCAAAATCGGCTCAGTTGGGAGAAAGCTCTAGGGAAAAAGGTAATTTAATGGAGAGTGTTCTAACTCACGTTTCAAGTGTACCGGAAAATTGTATCGGGGGTTTCTAAAAATTTGTAAATTTCACTTGTTCTTCTTTCACCTCTCCCTTTTCCAAACCATCATTTCTATGCAACGCTTTTGTCAATCTTTTCAGCACATTTTGATGTTATAAAGATTGCCTTACATCTAAAATCTCTATTACCTTTCATTCACGAGAAATAATGAACCAAAAAATGAACTTTAAACTAAAAATGGTATGCCAAAATTTCGATTGGGATTTTAGAAGCGATTACAAGAACTTCTCTATACTGGAAAGTTAAAAGCATGTTTTAAAAAAAGCAGATGCAACATGGTGATCGAAGTTTATGTGTAATCATTTGCAGTGTTTTTACATTTAGTACAGTCATATTGCTTGTTCTACTGCTCTCTGACGTATAACGTAATATATATAAAATTATCTTGTAGTAAATAAATAATAAACTCTGTTTATATATATTTAAAAATATATTTTTTTACGATCATTTAAGAATTTCGTTGTAGCAGTTAACCTTTTTACGGTTTATATAAATTTTAATCTGATTTGTTTAAAAGATAAATATTTATCCACCCAAACAGTGAGAGTATATACGGGGCTTTGTCGAATTAAATTTAAATTGTATATGAACATATAATATGTAGTATGTAGTCAGATATATTCAATGTTAGATTTAATATTTTTTTAATAGCTATAAAAAAATTACATACTGATATTTGTACTTACTTTTTTGTTTTGCTAGTATTAAGTACATATTTAAAGTTGTTTTTTTGATATCAAATTCAAGTGTTTAGTTTTTAGGATATCCCCAGAAAATGTATTACAACTTTTTTAATTTATTTAGTAATTTTTTTTTATAAATAACTTACTTTAAATTTCACCACTTATTTCAGAATATAGTAAAAGTGACAATACAAAAGTGGCAGTTTTCCATTTTATTTTCTCTAATTTTCTACTTCTCAAATGATCCAAGAATGCTCATAATTTATATGTTTTGTATGTTTCAAACTTGAACTCCACTATACACTCACAATAATTACCATGATGAGTCAATGTTTTAAAATTGAATTGAAAACTTTTAAAAATTAAATTGAACAATTTAGAAATACACTGATTAAAAAATATGTGTATTGCAAAGATTTATTTACCACTAGGGAAAATAATAAAGAAACAAATTTCATAATTTTACAGAGATATAATTTCGAACTACAGAGATGTGAAGCAATTGGATCCTGAAAATTACAATTTTGAAAATGTTTCGTCCTAGACAATTATAAGGAATAATTTAACGTATGCAATTGGCTGTTCCAATTAGACTTATATCTCTATGTTTGGAGAGATAAGTGATTGATAGATGCATAGCTCTAACAAAAACTTTTTAAATAAGAAAGAACGCACAATCTTTCCTTCTACTATTTTTTCTTGCTATTCAGTAAGTTGGCCTGTAATCATAATTGGTCTTTTCATACCATTACAAAATTTTAAAAAACCCCGAAAAAATTTTTCGGGTACGGAACTCTAAACTCGAACTTGAAACATAGCTATGAACACTCTCCATTTAATATCTTTTTCCTTAAAGCATTTTCTAAACTGAATCGAAATTGAATATTACCGACAATTTTTTTTTTTTTGATACGGTTCCCTAAACTTGCATTTTAAACTTAGCTAAGGACACTCCCTAAATAATTACCTTTCAAACAAAACAAAAAAAATCGAAATCGGTTCATCCGCTTAGGCGATAGGATGCAACAGACAGACAGTCGCACACTCATAGCGGTCAAACTTATAAAACCGATTTTTTTTAGTTCGGGGGTTTAAAATGTACTAGTATTTCTAGGGTCTCTTCTTCATTTTGAAAAGTTGGAATATTGCCCAAACGTGCTTCGTCTGTTATTCGTCAGATCTCATGTTTTGAGATTGCAATGACTAGTTACAGCTTAGAAGGTTCGAGAAGATTTGAGATTGCTCAATCATTCTCATATATTTCCAGGAAACTCCCCCGATATCAAAAAATTGTGGCTCGATGGATGGCAATTCTCACTCCAAAGTCATTTATGTTACTTTAACAACATTTTGTGTAGTTAATTCAGTTTTCTGAATGTTGGCTGCTTTTAATCTGCAAATCGACGAAGCTTTTTGTGTCATTTAATCAACTCGATATTAGAAGTCACAATTGCCAACACCAAACCAAGAATTTGCGAGTACGCTTGCAATATAGCTAAAATGTTCCAACATATGCTACAAATATAGACTAATGAGAAAGTCATGGGCAACAAACCATTCTACGTTTTAAAATTTAGAATAAATTTTTAACATTAATAAAAAATATAAAACAATAAACTTAATACTTAAAAACATCTACAAGCAATATTAAATTTTCTATACATATTTTATCATCCATTATCTCAGAATATTTCAATCACATTTCAATGTGAATGATCGTGTGATCGTGATTTCACATAAAATTAAAAGATTACACGAAATCAATACGGCTAACTAACTCGAACCACATAGCTACGAAAATATGATAAACAATATAATGCAATAACTTTAATATCAACTGATGTCAATCGTTTTGTTTTTCGAAAAAGGTTCAACTATCAACTATTTAAATTTAATATGATAGTTTCTTTGAAGTGGGATAAGACCTTGCTACCGATAAATTATTTTATCTTAAGCAACGACAAAATTGGTGTAGGTCGTGTTACTGGTTGTATTTAAGGATATGGCACGTAAAAAAATTCAAGAAAACAAACTTTCTGCCGCTTGGAAAATATGCTCCTGAGTCGATGTGGTGAATTTTGTCTTATAGGATATATATATGGAAGAGATGGCGTTTTCGAGATAGAGGTGAAGAGGGAAATAAAATTAGTCAACAATTGAGAAAATGTCCTGTGAGAGAGCTTATTAACTAGAAAGTTAGGGTTCATGGATTTTGTACGTGCCATATCCTAAAATGTTGGTTTTAAATTAATCTTCTGAACTAATAATTTTCAAACTAAAATTTTGATATTTTAATGATTCGAAAAGTTGCTGATTTTACGTTGTTAAAAATACCCGTTCTACCACAGGGAACACAGGGCTAAAAAACGTTCTTTTGAGATAATTATAATTTTTTTTATGTTATTGTTTGGAAATTTCAGTAACGTATCCGAACCGTTTTCTTCCAGTATACAACCAAAGAGAAAAATATTTGTATGGGCTGCTCCCGATAAATTTGAAAAGGTGAAAAAATTTCTATGAAAATAATATTTATCAAAAATTTTTGTATTTTATGCGGGAATTGAATGAAAACCAGTTAAAATTTTAAATTAGAATGCTTGGGGTTTTTGGGACTAAAAATCGATCTAGCTAAGTTTCATTTTTAGAGAACGTCGTTATATCTGTGCTTTCAGGAAAAACTAAAACATTGACTGCAAAATATGACTCTACGTGACATCTATTGGCGGAGAAATAAAGTAAATTTCCGGGACATTCAAATTGGTATTTGTGTGGGGATATTTTAAATGGTTCTTATATTATTGATAAAATTTGTGCCTTTTTAACTCAAAATACACCGAAAAAAGCCGATCATATTTCTCTACATTTAATTTGTGTTTTAAGTTTAACAAATGTTGTCTATTAATAGTTATTAAAATAATAACTATCAAAACCTGAAAAAATAAAAAAATTTTCACAGTGGAGATTCTACCCACACAAATTAATTAATTTCGTAAAAAAACGATTCAATTTCTTTTTTTCTTGTCGAAAATTATATTAGTTTCCGAAAAAAGTTACAAAACATTGCCGAGTTTTCGATGTAGTACATCAAAAAGTAACTAAATATGACTTCTAGTGTACCATTTTTTGTACAGGAAATTACATTTATCGAACATATTAAATTTATAATATAGAACGTAGAAAGTATCTCAGGCAATTCGCGTTTAAAACATTCGATAAATGTCAGCATCTGTTCATAAGGTAATAACTATCAAAGTATGATGGCGTAATTAGATATGTATCTTGTACAAAGACGCAATATACAGAAAATGTAAAGAGTAAACTTAAAATATATAATGAAAGTGGTATCATATTTTAACATTATAAATGTATTATGAACTTAAATATCATCTTTCTTTCTTTACACATTAAATTCAAATAAACCATTTTTTAAGCAACATAATTATTATTGATTATTATACACGGTGGAGCAAGGTTCAACTGTCAACCTGCCAACCATTTTTGGGAGTAAATGCATCATACTATAGTCATTTGGTTAAAAAAGGGGTTAGTTGAAAAGTTTTCCGGGAGTTTGGAAAATTGACGATTAAATAGATTTTGAGGTGCTCTTTTCGAATTTCTACTTTACTACCTTGAATCTTTGCCGCTCGCGCCGTCATATTGGAAAAATGACGAAAAATATCCTACAATTTTTTCATAGCTATTTTTTCCATAAATTCAATAGTTTCGGCGTACGAGCAACGTAAAGCAGTGTGGCGTTATGGTAATGGTGGTTCTGCTGAATAACTCATGGTTCTGCTGAATAACTCGTTTAAACAAACTTATACCTCTCAAAAGTAGTATGTTTCCTTTCTTATAAAATAAGTCAAGTTTTTATCGAGTTCCTCCTGCTCATGATATGTTTATCACAACTGTTAAAAAATTGTCTGCCGCAGAACTCATTCCAATATTTAATTTGCGTTCATTGAGCCATGGCTTCTAAGAAAACTGTTTTATTTGCTAAAATCTGCTTACTGATGGAGGAGTAGGTGAAGTTAAGGAAAAAAGATTAAAATCACATTAAAAAACAGACCGCTGATAGTTTGTTGCTTTTACAATTCCGTGTACGTAGGTATATCAAAAATTTTCGGTTTTCAATTTTCAATAAAAGAAGTGTACAAGGAATGTATTGTCCATGACGTTTTTTTAATTAAGACTTTAATTAATTCATTCCTTCTAGAGTGCGTATGAAAGTAGAGAAAAAATAAAAAGTTTATTTTGAATTCACCTGACAAATATCTTTTTAAATTTATAATTACAAAAAAAAAAAAATAACAGAAAATTATAAAAATTTTCTTTGAATAAATTATTTATAAAACATATTGTATTAAAAAGAAATGCACATACCTTAAATGTATTAAAATCAAATACACATTCAAAATACAAATACACGATTGGAAACTATTAAAGGAACGTACAACGAAGTATTTGTACCTATAAAATTTCTGTTCAAAATATAATGAAGGGATTTTTATGCTCAAAATTGATTCAAATGACTATTTAGATAAAAAGTACCTTTTATTTGGCAATAATTAAAAAACAATTTTTTTAAGTTATATTCATCTTCAAACCCAATTAATTTATCATATTCGTCTTCAAATCCAATGATTTCTTTTCTCCTTCAATTTTATTAATTTTATCTGCTTCTGAGCAACTTTTGTCTTATCTATGTTTACTTTTGTTCCACGTAACGTGATTTTGGAATTGTATGCTACAAAGTTTCATTAGAAGACTGGTTGCTCCTTTTTGTTGACTTTTGCTTTAACCCATCTTCATCTATCTTTATCTTAGCCTTAAAAAGAAAAGGCGCAAGTTCCCGCAAGATTTTTATTTATAAACATATTATACAAAACATAAAATACTTGTTATTAACATATTATTGAAGAAAGTTGAGTTTTCTGATATAAATACTCCACTGTGGAAAGCTCAAATTAATATTCTTAAAAGCTCGCTATTCAATCAATATTAACGCATTAAAAAAATTGGAGAATCTGATGCAGTTTTAGAGGGCTTTTACAGGACTTTTAAAGGACTTAATGTCAAAAAATATAATAAATTTTATCAAGAAATTGAATACTATGGAATTAATTTTGTGCCTTGAAAGAATCCCAGGAGTGTATAATATTCTACAAGTATTCCCTCCTACTTTATGGTATAATATACATAAGTAGAAAATGCTATACCAATTTTCAAAGGATAAAATAATGAAAACTAATTAACGCAGTGGTAGTAAATAATTTTTTTCCATTAATAATTATGTAATTATGTTTATATACTAGTTTTATCACTTCGTCTTTAAGGCATTTAATTAAAATCCTTTAAAACTTTGTTTAAAAGGGCAAATAATCGTAATGCACGTTCATGTAAAATCTTAATTCGATTTGTACATTAAAAAATAATTATCAATTTTTATCTATTTTATCTCAATTAATTGTTATAATTAAATTTATTTAATAAGTAAAATTGTAATCTTCAAAATTTTTACAAAACTTTGAAAGTATTTTTTTGGATTTTCATTCGTTTTCGTAGAATTGGTATAAATAGTTGGATCCGACACAACGGGTCTACCCCAAAAGATTCGTAATGATAATTCATTCATAGTTCAAGAGAAAAAGTATTTAAATCGAACGGACAAATGGACAGACAGAGTAACTTTCGCATTTATAATATACGTATGAAGAAAGTTAGGATTTAATATAATCTCAACCCGTAAATTGTAAGCACGTCAGAGTCTGAACTACGCAATAAAATGCTTCAGTGGAGCTAGCCTGATACCCTTCTTCCTGTAATTGTTAAATGTTTATCGTCGGAACCTTTTGACAACCAGAATCCAAAATGCGAAGCCTTTAATGAAGTATATTATTCATTATATGTATGCATAATAAATAGTATGGGTATGAATAATTGAATCTGTGTGTATCGTGACTCAAACTGTAAAAGTTGGTATTGAATTTTAGTCTAATTCAGGTCAAAGTATCAGTTATATGTGTACAAATTAAATAATAAAACTTAATATAACTTACAAAAGCACCACAACTAGTTGAAAACAAATGAAATACACGCTTACATATACTAGAATCAATTCGAAATAGTCCTGTACTATGTAAATAAATCGTAAACAATTTTTAATTCCAACAATGAATGATGACCCAATTAAACAACGGCTATGAGCTCATTATGAAATGAAATTTTTTTTTGTCAACTATTTGGAAGACTAACGTTCACAATTCATGGAAATCAAATTTTTCGATTTCCGTTTTTCGACGACAATTTTATCTCTGTCATTTATATGAAAAGAAAGTCATTGGCCTTAAAATACGCGAATAAATGGTCAGAATTTTGTGTGTCTTTCGAAAGTTTTAAAATTCTAACGATTTAATTGCAATAATTTATTGTCAGTGTCTTTTTTTTATTTTGATAAACGACTGAAAAACAAAGAATCGAAATAAATAACTAATAACATGTAAATCAAAAAACTCAATTTCTATAAATTCAATACTCCATCACGGTGAACTAATCATTTTTCTTTCTTAAGAAACTTACTGTTACTTACATGGATAAATCAACAATAAATTTAAATTTCACGTTATTATGAGCTCACGACTTGAAATATCTTATAAAATTCCATTTAAAGTTGAAATATTTAATTCATGATAATTATTTAATTATTAATTACACTGATTTAGCAATATTTTTTTAAATAGAGAGAGTGTCTAAGCCACGTGTAATTCTCCTCTATTCGCAAAGTGCATCAGTTTTATTTCAGTTACCATAGCAACGTCACACCACTCTCTTAATATATGTGTATGGATGGACAAAATATAATTCTATGGATTATATATTTGATTTATTGAAAATTTAATATTGTTTTCTAAAAATTTAAAAATTGTTATTTTACTTTAACAATAATTGAAAATTAGCCATATCTATATACATATAAATCGTATCTATATACATATTTGTTGTGTTAATTATTGTCAGGAAAAGGTTCTTATAAAAGAAAAAAGTTCAGGAAGTAGAGCGGAATATTAGAAAATTTAAGAAAAAATATTAAATGAAATAAATGGTGGAAACGCACATAAATGATGAATTACATTTAATATTCCTATATACTATGTATTTAATCGCGCTTCCACCATTCTAGAAAAATATCTAGAAAAATAATAGTATCTAATTGTATTTAGGGTATCATTTATTATTATTCAGATATTGTGAATAAGTTTTTATCAGAATTTTATGCGAGCTCAGTGAACTCCACAACCGAAGGCTTCAGTCAGGCTGAAGACCTGTCCAAGAGATAGTACTAAAGTTGAAAGATTCAGTAGATATAGTTAATATTAAACTTTTTACAATATTATTGATCGAGCTGCATAATTATTTTCATATGGACAATAAAAAAACAGATCAACTACGAAAAATATTGCCAATTTCACATCGAGGATATACTTCAGTGATGCAAGTTGGTTCTAGTGTCATAAGTAGTTCGTTCGAGAGATAATTCGAGTTTGTCAATATTTAATGGTCATATTCATAAATTTATTGGCAATATATATTGATCGTCTTTTATTGTCCTTGGAGTGAGGGTTGGATGAATATTCTTATGAAAATATAGTTGGCTATGTATTAATTATACAAATTATACCGTTCAAGTGAAAGATTGAATCACAAAACTTCTTAGAATAATTCTGAGCGAATTGGTGCTTTGCGTTGTATACATTGCATATGTGAGTGATCTCTTAAGAACATCCAGTAATAGAATGTACATACTGAACATTGCTACAACTAATTAAGTCTCAGAAATACCAACTGTAGAACAAAATTGATTAGTTTTGATCATAATATCTAGTTCTTAGAAATTGATTTCAAGGAATTTTGGTATATTTTAATTCGAACTTGTTCAAAAACATTCTGTATTTTCTAGAAACAACTGCGACTACTACTACCACAATCTTATATTTGGTTTGTTCCATTCTTCGCATTGTTGTTAACATGAGATAAACTTTCCATTCACTTCATATAGAAATTTATGGTTTTTATCTACATTCACTTTGCAAATTTATGTATCGGTATGTGTGTGTGTTGTGCATAAACATAAAATTATTGATACATAATATTATGTATACTGTTTTTATTTTTAAAATATAAAATGTAGTTTTTAATAAAAACATAGGGCCTAGTAATAGTAGGTAGCACAGTCAACATAGATTTGCAGCTCAAAAATTACATGAAAAAGATCAAAAGGCTACAGGTAGTTGATAGGAATTAAAATAATGATCCTGAATCATCGACCAGGAAAATTTTTCAATGTATGAAATTTACATAAAACAAGTGTAAGCAAACAATTAACTGAATTATTTGTTAAAACACCCTGTATAGAAAATGTTGAATATCAGTGCTTGTATTATCATACCATGTATATACATGAAATATATCATAGTATGTTAAGTTGGTCCCTAGTTTTTACTAATACTATGAAGTTGGTCCTGTGTTCTTAATTTAGATCTACAAACCAATAACTCACAAACGAAATCAAAATAAAGTTTTTTGGGTCCTGATCTAGCCCACTGTGGCCATTTGTTAGTGTTAAAGTTTTTGATGTATTTTTTTACACATGAGCGAATGGAAATAACTCAAAATAATTCATCCGGTTCAGCTTAAAAAACACTTGATAAACATAAATCATAACAATGAAAAATTTTTCTAATGAGTTAGAACAGACGTTTCGGAACCACAACATACGGGAGCATTAAACGTTGCTTTAATTACTAAATTCGTTAAATTTACTTCACTAACGTATGTTTTTGTGGTAAAACAGAAGCTTATGATTACAGATACAGAAGTTGTAGCTACATTGTCCGTGCAACATGCGGTGTACACAAGAATAAACGTAAAATTTGATTACCAAATAGATGGAAGAGACTGAATGAAAGAAGAATTGTTTAAAAAACAAGTGAAAACTAACAATTGACTGAGTTAAATGTTGAAATACCATGTATAGACAGTTTTGATTACTCTGTCACATTACACATGCATATATATCTCTCATATATAACTGATATTCCCATATAATATATTCTATATAATTTGCGCATAATTTGCGTTTTCACGGGTAAACAATGATGTTTACGAAAAAATGTTTCAAAGAAAAGTTGGTTATTTTTTTATAAGAAATATTTTTTACATTTAAACTTTTGTTCAATCTCTAACGATTTACAAGATAGGTCCTACGGACCCAAGACCCAATTGACTTATGTTTCTCATTTACGAATTCAATCTCACTTTTTACGTCCTGAATACGATGTAAAAATTGCATCTTGATATCTCTTTTCGTTTTTAAGCTATCGTGTTGGCAGACAGACGGACAGACGGACAGACAACCGGAAATGGACTAATTAGGTGATTCTATGAACAACTATAGCAAAATTTTGTTCGTGGCATCAATATTTTTAAGCGTTACAAACTTGGGACTAAACTTAGTATACCTTGGTATATTTCATACACATGGTATAAAAAAAATCTTTTATCGCATTTCAAATATTTATATAGAGTAAGTATCAGATAATGCAATATAAATATTGAATAGAAAATTTTAAAAATTTTCAATCTTATACTAAAATCACTTGTCTTTTCAATCACAAACATTTGTTTCGTAAGATTTTCAAATACATTACCTGTCAAATTTATTCAGTCGATTCTTGTCAACTAGTCAGTCATAGTAATAATATTCATACCAAAATTACCGTGTAACATTTCAATGTTTCATTTTCTTTTATCGATTCATACAATATTTTCCGTCAAAAAGTCAACTCAACGATGACAAATTTTGACAAAATTATCAAACGTTTAAGAATACATCACAGCATCAGCAACAATAATTTAAATGGACTTTGAAACAAGCAAAGATGAATAACTCATTCCCTGCATTCTTATTAATTCATTAAAAAATGTGTATGGTAATGTTATACAACAGTCAACCAGGTCTATTTACACTAAGTGTAAGCATATAAAGATTATTAAAAAGTGCTTAATTTTATCGATAATCTGGAAGAATGGACTCAAAACTCCGATTTTTATTATAGTTGTTTAAACAACCATATGATATTCGAATCAAAAATGTTTAAGGGATGGGGGCTTCGCCACCCCCTAAGAAAACATAAAATTGCTGAAAATCGAAATCTTGGATCTTTTTGATCACTGTAAATTTAATAATAATTTTAATTTTTTCGTTTTTAAGGAAGGATACCCCTTAGTTGGGGGAGAAATAGTTAAAAATATAAATAAAATTGAAAATTGCTGAAAATTGATATCTAGAGATTTTTTGGAACGCTAATTCCGTATAGTATATTAGTTTCTCATAATCGATCTCTTAAATTCACTAAAATATATATAATCACTAATATGATTTTTTAGGGGTTTTTAACACCTATGACAAATATAACGATACCTCAAATTTTGAAATCCATTGAGCCGTCTGGAAGATACGAGCTGCTAGTAAAGAAATTTATAAACATACAAGATACGCGCAAAAAACATAACCACTCTTGAGTCTCGTTGTATTTTTAACGAAATTAAGATTTTTGAGTAAATTATAAATTAGTCGGATTTAACAATTTGGGAGACAAGAACTATATCAGAAAAACCAACAGTCATTAATTGAAGTCGAAATTGACAATAGGTGATTAAAATTCTGCGGAATGGGATGCACAATTTGGTTGCCTGAAGCAATGTGTTCATTAAAATTATCTTCTTTTACTGAAAATTTTTTGGAACCCAATAACATTCAGCTAATTTTCTCGATTGCTGTTTTATGTTATTTAACAATTTAAGTTTAAGTTAGGTAAAAACTAATTTTGAAAAATTGATCAATTTTTGTTTTACAGCGTTTCCAAAATAGCTGCTCCATCGTGTATATGATAGCATAAATATTCGACAACAGATATCTATCAGCTGTATCTTATTGTACGTTCCTACTTGTCATTTCACCTCTAATTATAATCACAAGTTCTTTGTGTGTTTTTTCAGCTGTTAATTAACTTAACCTTAACCTTAACCTTAATTTATTGAATTAAAAATGCGTTGAAACGTTCGAATAGTAGATAAAAAAATTGGTATTCCTATATTATTGACATAAAAAATGGAATTTGAGCTGGAATACTACGATGGTTGATTTTACTTTCGTATTTTTACCGAAATACTTTGTGAAAATATTATAGTTTCTAACTTTCATAAGAAATGCACAAGACGTGATACTCTTCATCAGAAGTTCTGAAAGCTTACTTGTCCCAAAAATAGTTTAGTTTTGTAGTTGAAGGTCGCATACAATTCAGATTTAACTTACCATTTCCATAATATGAGCAGAAGAAAGAATATAAAAATCTAGATTGAATTTTGCTAAAAGAATTTATTCACTTGGTCATACTATTCTTTACACATGCCATTTGGAAATTCTGGACAGTCGGAGGCGGTCCAGAAAGTATTGTTTAGTGTTCAGTGTACGATTTAAACGATGGTACATTATAGACGACTCTCCCCTATATAGTGCCTTGTCGTAGCAAAACTAGTTTTTTATTTCTTAAGCCGTTTTTATTTTTCGTTTATTATGATGATGTTATTGTTATTATGCATTATATATTTTTTTTCTTTGTTAAGAAGTTTGTTATTTAGTATAGAAAATATTTAAAATAATTTTCATATTTATATCAATGTATACACAACATTATGTATTTTTATTTGGTTTAATACACTATTGTTCACATAAAGCATAATAGTAATTTTATTTTAAAATATAAATCTGACATGTTTTTAGATAAAATACTGCTATTTCGAAATGCAAAGCACAAGACTAACAAAACACTTCAGTTATTCAATTGTGTGTGTCTAGCAATAGCAATTGCAACTCTAGCTTTATGTTATTGCTGTTCTACATGCTTTATAGAAGTATATCTACCTATATGTTTGAATTTTATTATTATTTATTTATTTAGATTATAATTATGTTTTGGCATTTACAGAATTCCATATTCCAATTTCATAAATAATATTGCAAATTACTTATTTTAAAACTTTTAGGTATGTGTAATACTTCACAGAATAAAATTAAATTCAAAAACTTAAACCCCGAAGACTACAGAATCACACTCTTAAAATTATGAAAACCAAAAAATATTTTCATCTGAAATTGTTATAATAAGTAAAATCGTCATTACAGTCGAGGAACCTCTAAGATTAAACAGTTTTCCACAGGACAGAACAGAGATCCTCCAACTGTAATGGCGATTTTACTTATCATAACAATTTCAGACGACAATATTTTCTGGTTTTCATACGTTAACAGCGTAATTTTGTAGTCGTCGGGGGTTTAAGTTTTTGAACTTTATTTTATTTAAACTATTTTGGAGTTATAATTTATATTTATATATATATATATATATATATTTGGAAAGTGTCAATTACGCCTTTTTATTTAATACATAACACGTAATTAAATCGAATTTTAATTAAATCGATTTTTTTTTTTGAAAAACAAGAGAGAGACATATTAAATTTAATGTGACATCACATAGTCTAAAACCACCGGACGATCAAGACGCTTTAAACGACGCCTCATTTTTCAAATTATGTAACTAGCTCAGAAGCTAGGACGGAACAGACGAAAATACAAACATTTTAAACTATTTTGCGGTTATAATTTCGTGATTAATATATATATTTCTGAAAAGTTCTAATTTCGCCCTTTCATTTGATACCAAACAAGCTATCATTAAATCGAAATTTGTTTTTTTCGATCATAGAAATTTGTTTTTCGATCTTTATGTCCTCTAGCGCCATATCAGGTGTCATTTTTGATCTTTTTCGGTTTTCAGCTGTTCTTTAATATTTCTTTCATGCAAACCTACTCTTGGTCTTACAAACACAATACAAAGCTGCAATCAAATTTTGTGAAGTCGTTCGGAAACTATGCGCGTACATACATTCCAGCGATTCAATTTTTGTTTATATAGATAGATAAACATTAATGAAAAGTTTCAGAAATTTAATTTTTATAAGCCACCTGAAGAACTGTACTTTATTTTTTTAAGAATCAGAATTTTTCACTGTATTTTCTGAATATCACAGCAGTCACTGAACACCCTATCATTATTTTCCTATAATTGTTTATAATAAAATTAAAGTATTTGTTCAAGGAACATATATTTTAAATCCATTCTAAATAATCCATTCAAGGAAATAATATTTCTATGTGCTTCTGTATATATTTCTATGTTATATGATCATACTCATACCATTTACATAGAAACTATTTATATAATAAATTATTGGAACAATATTAGGTATGGCATTTAATGCGTTTTGTGTAAATTATAGTATACATTTTTGTCCTAGAGTCAGCGGCTAATAAACTTATGGTGTTTTAATAATCCTGTTATTTTCGTTAAATATTCTCTTATACTTGTTAAAAAAGTCAGTGGTTCCAAAGATTTTTTTCTCGAAACGGAGAAATGGGACACCAATGTCACCACCACTGGTTTGTCTAACTAATTATCACAAGCCTTTGATCATGAAGCCATCAAAAGCCTTTATTCATGATGATTAGCTAAATTTTAGTGTCAAATTTTAAATTTTTCCAAGGTAGACTTTTATCAATTATCACAAAAACAGCCTTTTCCTTCCAAAACATCACGCGTAAGAGAAAATAATAAACAAATTAGTTAGTATACTACGAATTTTTATACACCAATTTTATCATTTATGTATTTTAATGCCTAGATTTTTTTCTTCGAGAATTTTTTTAATAGTTTGAAGATGGCACATAATGGAAAAAAACACGGGACATGATGGAAATGCTGGAAAATGAGTTTTGGATAATGAATCCCCATTTCATGTACAGTAGATAAAATAAACGATAAACTGTCAAAAATATATATAGTTTCTTAAAATACAGTGAGTCTGCCGGCCACTGGCTCTTAAACCATTTGTACATTTCATAAATCTTAGGAGACGCAAGTAATGTCATATACATAGTCAGTTAATTAATTATTTAACTTAATTATGTAATTTACCCCGTTGAACTTTACAGTGAAAACAATTTTAACATTAATTTCCGAAAATAGTTTATTTATTGATTAAAAAGGATAAACTAGATGATAAGTTAGAATGTTACAAAGTTCAAGAATTAAGAAACTTATAATATGTAGAGTTTATTTTATGTTTGTATTCGTACATTTGTGGTTGTAAATTTTTATTATCGATATTATCTGTGTACACATTTCAATTGTTCCACATATAATTTTGATTGACGTTAATTTTTTTAACCATTTGACCGCAAATTCCTAAAATGGATTTTGTTACAGTTCGATCATAAACAATCAATGACACCGTACGTGTTAAACTATTTCTTCAAACTACAGTTTAAGCAATTTTCGTACAATCGAATGTATTTTAACTACTCGAATCGACGGCGAATTGACGATAAAACTGGTTTTTTTAGTTCCGAATCTAAAAATGGGTATTGTAAGTTCAACCGCTATGTGTGTGTGTGTGTGTGTGTGTTTTTTTTTTTTTAAAGGGGGGAAATGCGTTTACGCATTCTACAAGCTTAGATGTTTCGCTTGGATATGTCAGACTCGAACATTGACTAAAACATTGACTAAAGCTAATACCGACTAAAACCTTCCCTTTTCTCTAGCCTCTGTCTGTCAATCTGTCCATCTGTCTGTCTGCGGTAACGTAGCGCCTAAAGTATTTTTAAATTTCACTACTTAAAAAACTTATTTGCTCTACTTTAAAAAAATATTCGATTTTTTTTTTTAAATTTAAGAGAACTTATTTAGTCTACACAGAGGAACAAGCGTAAAAAAACAATTGACTGTGTTAATTATTGAAATATCCTGTATAGAAAGCATGTTGAGTGGCAGTGTTTGCATGATTTTTAATAAATTGAAAAATTGAAATAAAGAACACTATTACGGCGGCCCATTGACCTTATGAAAATTTTTGTTAATAACATCAATTTTTCTAAGCGTTACAAACTTAGAACTAAAATTAGTATACCTTGATATATATTTCATGTAGAGCAGGGTATAAAAAAATAGGTGCACTAGACTCCAATAGAACAGATCAGAAGAAGGCGGAGTCGCGCATCTATGTAATAAAATCTATGAACAATTTAATAATTAACAAATCATTAAGATTGTATCATTAAGACCAAGGATAAAATATTAAATTATGTGACTGTAATTAAGACACAGTATTATCTAATATAAATACAACCCTCTGTGTAAATAAAATATAGTTGATTGATTTGGGTGCCCGCGCTTCACTGGCAATATATGATACAGATTTTACCTTTACGCATCTAAAATGAGATCAAAGAGAAAAAGAATTAGTTTTTGCTTCTGCTTGGGTCCCGATGTTTACTTCACTAAAAAAGAGTGGCTTAAATCTTCCACTACTTGGCTTCTTTATGCACCTTCGCAAATCTACACCACTGACGTGATACAAGTTTGTAGGATTGTAGCCTGCTATAGCTACTTTGGTTTAAAACACCCCGAACTGGAATCGGTATTTTAAAATCTTTTAGCTTTTCGCAACACTGAAGGGGGCAGGTCAGAGTAGCGCCCCTCCCCCCGTAGATCTGGACTTAATTCATGTAGTTGATTTAGTATGTTTTTATGATAAAAATGATAAAACACCGTCCAATTTAGGAAACTTTTAAAAATCTCTGACTCTTTTTGCACTTTCGTGATGTTTTATTGACGGTAAAAAAAATTCAATGCAGAATCCATGTATTCTCAGAGTGTGAAGTTCTGAAAATACATGTACACAATGCGTCTAGAGCACATTATACAATTTTTTAGTTGTTGTCGAGTTCAAATGGGCTCACGATTACGATTGAAGGTTAAATAAGCGGATTAGTTCAATAAATAAAATACATATAACAATTGTTACAAAATGGATAACATTTTTTGTAGAAATTATTCATACAAAATGATACACTGCACAGATGCTGGAAAACTAGGTGTAGGTAGTTACATGTTTGTATGATGTTCATAGTTTCATTTTATAATAAATACAGGTGCATAGACTTTTAATTCATTGTATTTAAAATTGTTTTCATCCATCATATACCTGTACAATATACATTGAACTAATATTTGAGCTTTTATTTTTCTATGTTGTATTAAAAACTATTTTCATTTAAAAAATATAACAAACACGCTTTTCAAAAAGTATGGGAATAATCGAAGAATTCAAGGAATATATATATTTTTTTTCAATTCTCTTTAATTAGGATTACTAGACAAGATATTTGTCATATTTAATTTACGCTGTATGTATCATATTAAAAATCATCAATTATAATCGAGAGACCATGATGTAAATAAATATCGTATACATGGTTAAAAGTAAAAAAAAAGTACTAAAACCATTTCGTTTTGAAAAACAAAAAAAAAACATGCTCAATAAATTTTTCTAGCCCTATCTAATGTAAGGAAAATTGAACCCCATGTTCATCGAATGAGTTGAAGCAGGGATCAACTTTCAAATTTTAAACTCCCCTTTTTTATTTCACGAAACAACGAAAAATGGTAAGATTTTAGTTAATTTACTTGAAATAATCATACAGGTAACCACAATTTAATATAACCTCTTCTCTGAGAAAAGAGTAAGGGGCTGGCGAAATTTTTTCCTCTTACGAAAGCCGCAATTGATGATTATCTTCCTTATCTCAATAAAATACCAAGCGTTCGATAACGCTCTAACCGCAAAAATTGTTTCCCTTTGCTCAGAAAAAGCAATATGTAATAATCTGACTTTTAACTTGGTTTGCTTTTTAAGATACAAAAGTTGTCACGTCCCACCCTTCTGACAAGCCCGAGGTTCTCTTAAATTAAATAACTACACGATTACTTCAAGTTAATTATTTGTGCAAAAACTTTTTTCGTTTGCAGCGCTAACCCACGCATGTGTTCTCAAAAATTGGACTTTCCATTTAAGATATTAAAATTAGCACCAGATATGAATCATCTTCGTTTTTAAAAACAAAATGTTTTTCTGGAGTTCTTAGACTTTTCCCATACTTTTTTAAAACCCTGTAATAAATATTTTATTTTATACGGAGTGAACCATTTTAATTGAAGGAAAGTTAATAAATCTTGAAAGGTCACCAAAATTTAAAAACAGATTAATTTTACAAACAAAAACTGTTGAACTCAAATAGTGGCATTTTTAGACACCTTTGAATTCGTTTTTAATAAGTCATAGAAGAGTACTTTAAAACTTGTTTTCATCGAAACCTTTTCCGTAAATCCAATAGATTAAAAAAATTGAATTGGCAAAACTTAAAAATTAAAATCTTACTGTACATGAAAGTATAATTTTTTATTCAATTTCGGATGCTAGTAACAGAAACAGGAAAAATGTCCAAAATGACTGCTTTAATAAATTTTTTTATGGGTTTGATAGGGATTTGGGTCTTGGATTCTCTGAATCTAAGAATTATCTGAAATTTGACCATATTTAATGAATTTAAACGTTGTAATGTAAGAGGCTTCCATTCTTGCATCAAAATTATGTCATCGTCAACACAATTAAAGTGTAATTAACCTCTGATTGGCCAGTTTTGATTATTACACCGTGTTCTTACTTTCTTCCCCGTTTTAATATAGTAATAATCAATAGCTTTTATTGAATATGACTTCATAGTTTAGGTCAAAATAAGCTTAGAAATGACTGCATGTTCTATACCAATTAGTGACGTTGTGAATGCGTAAAAAAGACAATCGTTTTTTAATCCATGGAACTCTATATAAAATATTTATATTTTAAATCGTAATGGATATAAAAAAAGGGTTCAAAGCAATACATTAAAGTAAACAAACAAACAAAAGTTTGAAAAATTTTGCTTAATGTACAATTAGCTATTCGTCGTTGTACCGGAAATGGTGTACAAAGGAAAAAGTTTTGTTTATAATTATTTTTAACGAGTTTTTTTAAGGTCATCTTATTGAAACACATGTCTTGAATCCTTGTATTTATGGAATAAAATATAAGTATCAAAATTTTCGATTGCATATACAGTTAATTTTTACGATGATTTGTCTAGTATAATATTATTAAAAAGGAGCTGCGTCACGAAAATAATCGCTATACGTCCGTGATAATAATAATCACTGAGGGTGTTAAGAATACAGACCTTTTCAGTGATGGTAATAAATTTAAGTTGATCTGTCTTAATCTAAATGTAGGGATTATTTAACATTTACAAGTACCTAATATTCTCGGTTTTCTTATCGAAATTAGGAGCTGGTATTTTGCTTAGGCCAGGAAAGGAAAGTTATCTGTTGGAAAATGTATTATTTATAGTTATTTACTTATTTTCTTGTCAAATTTTAAATCATTTAAATCAATAATAACTTATTATAAGAAACAATATAATATCTTGTCATGTTATCAAATATATTGTTGGTGTACCAATTCTATAAAATGTCATTAATTGAGAAGATTTTTTATCATATTTTTTTTTTTGTATATGAGATATATAGAAAAAAAGATATATTTTCTATAAATAATACATCTAATGACATACATACGTAATATAGCTTCTAAGATACCTACCCAATAATGACAATTATAAAAATTGTCGATTAAGAAACTATTTTGTTTCAGAATTATGTCGGTCGATTCAATGCAGCGTTATAATGTTTAAAGTAGTTGTAGGAATTCAGATTCGACACGTAATAACTTTCTAGATGCATTTTTAAACCAACTGAAAGCTTTGGGAATCATTTCAATAACATTCTGTCTATTGTACAGTACGTTTTCATTTTTTCATAGGAAAATTTAAAGAAAATTAAATAATATAAAAAATTAAATATGTATGTATCTAAATATGTAAATCACAAAGAAAAACAAAGCACTTCAAAGAATAATTTGTGCTAAAACTATTATATTTTTATTTACTAACCACCCCTTTGTTAGGTGATAGATTAGTTGTAAATAATTATTTTTATAATTTCGTGGCTCATTTCTATTCCCTGTGCTAAAAATCAGAGATATTAGTAGTATATTTAAAAAATTTTGACAACTTCAAAATGGCAACAGAATACTGGTGTCGAAATTGAAAGGTCTCCTTTGTGATTATTTTTAGCGAGTTTCTATTTGTTCATGTTTGAAGAAAAAGATTGTACTGTTTTGGAGTTGTTGTACTGAAGAAAGAATTTTGCGAAATACTCGTCATAAATTAATCTAAAATTATGTCTTAAATTATGTAGATTATTCAAAAACTTCCATCTACACCAAAAGACTAAGTACAATTTACATGCTGTTTACTAAAAAATAATTCCCTCTGGGGAGATTTTTCACTTATTGGATGAATGAGGCAATAATTTCAATAAAAAATGATTCAAATGTTTCAATTTCGTGTTAGCATTTGGTATAAGAATAATATTTTATAGTCTGCTGATCTAATCATCATTCTAAAGTTTGATTCTTGCTACAGCAACATTGTCGTTTACTGCTAACCATCCATTGCAGCAAACATCAACCGTATAGTGGTATTATATAAACACATAGGAAAAAAGTTATTGCTTACTTTTTTCATCCTTTTCTATACTTTTTTTTTTACTTGCAATCCGATTCATTCTGTTGTTTCTACCATCAATTTCTACCATCAGTTAGTTAGTCGACTTAATCCCAACCGCGACTACTAATACTACAAATACATACTAATATCACAGCAGATGAACGAACATTCTTTCAAACTATTAACTTCATTTATTTAAACGTTCAATGTATGTACAGAGTGATTATTTTTAATTATTTTTACTACTACATGTACATACTAATAAATATACACATGCTAAAAATATACTAAAATATCTCAGAAGTTGAACATCGTTTTAAACTGGCAATTTATTTCGTTTTGTACAGTGTTTTTCATGAAGGTCGCTTATATTTTGTCCAGGTATAGTGGTTATGTCGGCAAGGCTTTCATATTTTTTATCAGATTCGTTTTGATTGGCTATAAATATGATACGTTTACTTTAAGCAATTTTTTCGTAGACTCTAATTTTTTGAATTGCTATTTAAAAAGAAGATTTATTTAGAATTTTGTAAAATTTTTGCATCCATTTTTTCAAATTATACTTTTAGAAAGCTACTACTTTTTATCCGTTGTAAATCTTGAAGAAAATACAACAAGCAAACAGCAACAAAAAAGAAAATTTTAACAAATAGGAAATTTAGGATCTTACTCGTATAGAAAAAAGTGTTTCCACAAAAGATTAATGTATTTCAAGGAAAACTTATTTGGGTTTTCATTCATAAAAATGAAGCTGACCTACATTTAAACACGAAACCGTACACTTAAAATAACCCAGAATAAAAAGACAATAAAAGTTTTTTCAACGATGTGATTTTTATTTGGATGCAAGAAATGGCCTGTGAAAATAATAAAAGTGGCGAAAATAACTTTTTTCAAATATGTCGTAAACTATTGAGTTAATGGATGGCAGTTTTTGTACAAAATATCCGTGTAAGGAATAGTTCTTTGGATGTTTGGCTGTTCTTTTGGTTAAAACTTGTCATAAACTTAGTTAACGAGATATTTGAAAAAAAGCTCTTTCGTGACCTTTGACCCTGAATATTATGCTGACATGATTTTTGTAACTTTTTTAGGCAGTTCTTTTCATCAGAATAATCTCGGTGAAAAATTCTCATTTGGATTTTTTTAAGCTGCAAAACCTTTGTTTTTCTGCACCCTAAACACGATTTCGGAAATCCATTTTCCCTCCAAATGATAAAATATTTTTTGCAAAAATGCATTCCTTGAAAAAAGTTATGATAGAATGAAAATTAATCACCTTTTATATTCAATTGAAATTATTACACAGGATGAAATAGACCATGGGACACCACGGGCAATCTTAAATGATAAATACATGTTTGAAACTTCGTGAGTGGTTTTCTTTTGACGTGTCGGCCAAACTTTTCTCTACAATTTTTTGTCGAAAATGCTGCGTTTTCAAATGAGCATGATGAATAATAAAATATTTTGTCTAACAAAGATATTGTACCGATGACGTTGCATACCACCTCGAACATTGCTGTACGTATTTAAGTATTTTTGTTTTTGAATACGTACATGGTTCACTTTTGCTGAATTTTTGAGTAATTATTAATGTTATCAAGTGGTCATAGTGTCGGAAAAATTCCCTGATGCGTTTTTTCAAACTTACTAAAATATGACGTCATCATACTCTTTAAAAATGCAGTCTTTTCGAAAAAAATCGAGGAAAGTTTGTTAGTCTCGTCAAAAGGAAGCCATGCTTTAAAAACAACCGTGATATCTGGTCTAAAATAAAATATTTTTGTAAATTCAAATATCCTAAGTATGATGGGTTTCTACAAAAGTAATAATACTGCCTTATCATTTCATGAATGATAATCGTACGAAAGTAACGGAACAGCTAGATATTTCGTTATAGTCCAGGTAATTTTGACATGAATTATCATTAATGGCGACGATATAAACAGAGAAACGTCCAGTGAAATAAATTCACAATGATCATCGGGTTGTAGAGTGTTGGTCTTAAGGGATATGACGTCAAATTGCTTTTAATTACATGATCATTTTTGCTTGGTAAAAAATAAACAGAAACGAAAATTACTCACGAGAACATTATTACTGCCTGTTTTATTCACATTTACATTTTAAAAATTATTGCAATTTCTTGTACTTGTTGTAAATTTCTCGTACTTTGTTTTGTCAATTCTCTGTAATGCATATTATTTAGTTTGAATTATTTGATATTCGTAATCTTTTGTGCATACATGTATGAGCATATAAGCCTAACGGCAAGAAATATTTAATATACAATAGTACAGGGTGGGGCATAATACCCAATATTATTAGATAAGAAGATACTCTGCCATTAGAAAATGAAAGTGTGCGATATTTGCTACAATAAGTTTCTTAACTCAAAGCATTTCTTGTTCAGTTGCTATAATAGAAATTCTGTCGATGTCGTCATCACGGATGTTAGAAAAACGCATATTCGCGTATGATTACAACCTGATATTTCAAAAAACATCAAGAAGTGTCATGGGACACCCGATAGGAACTATATTCCTTTACGAAATGCATCGCTTAATTTTATAATATAAAAATTAATATATTAATTTAAGAAGTCAAAACTTGTTTGATCTTTAAAGAATTTAATTCGATAGCTACTTTTAGTTATTACTGTATGAATTAATTGTAATATTAGTTTAAAAAAGACATACTTTTGATTTAGTAATCAATCCAATATGTTTGTACATTACATTTGGTTTGATCAAGATATTTATTATGATATAACATAAACCGTATAATTGTATTACCGATTGATTGTAAAATGGTTTTTTGTGGTGTTCACGATGATGAAAACTCTATTATGAGATTTGGCAAGGAAATATACTTTGAATGTATTGAAACAAATAACACTTCTCGATTTGTTTTATTCGTAGAATGATTTCCGATGAAAAATCACTTGGGAATTGTTCTCCATCCTGTGAATGCTGAAGAGACAACATGGTCTGCACTGTAGAAGCTGCATGTAAGCTAATTCATGCTGTATTTATTTGAAGTTTGTTACTGTCCATTATATAATAACTGATTATTTTGAGGTAATTTGATTCAAAAGTAAACACTTGAATGGTACGTTAGGTCTATATTGTTATATTATTATGCAATAATATTGTTGATTGGTTTCAAATGAAATGATCATTAGAACGTGTAAATGTTATAGCATAACAGATATATTTATTGGTAGGTAGAAGTTCGTTTAATTATCACGTAGCCTCATTATTTTATAATTAATGTATGCATGAAGTAAACAGTGATTTGATTTTCTGTTGTCACCAATAATTAATTAAATATCAGGCCAACCTCAAACAAACCAACATGCTTAATGTACTGTTTATTCAACCACTCCAACAGCTTTTCAAATTGTACTCTTAGACTGGGATGTTATAACACATTTGAATTGATAATTTTTAAATTACCAGTAATGGAATTTATTGTAATGGGTCCGATTTTCTAAATCGAATTTTTCAACTTATCATTACGTTCGTTTCATGGTTAGGGCAAGGCATTTACACCAATTTTAAGAAGAAGCATGTGCATGTGAAGAAGCATAGACATTTTTGCCGCCTTCGATATCGCGCGGACTAAATATAATATCGACTTCGTTGAGATGTCAATTGAAAGGTATTAACGGAAATATGATCTGTAAAGAATTTCATAACTTTTTGTCAAATCGTTTCGAGTCGGTCGAGTTTTTATTTATTTTTAAATATTGATTACTATTTATTATGTTGGGAAGTTATTCGTGTGGCCCTAAAGGGTCGCACCAGACCCTACCCAAAGCTTGTCTTTTATTACTTCGTGAAAAATGAAGGATAAATTTGGAGAGCAGAAAAATGAGAATGTTATAGAAAATTTAATTTCTTAATTTTCTCCAAAATTTGAAAGTTCATTTTTTCGGTGCTGTTTCTTCTATTGGTATTTAGAAAACTAACAGTGAAAATCGATGGGCATAATGACCGAATAAATGAAAAAATTAGAAAATTCAATCCTTTCGTTGCTAATGTGTATTCTTATAACCAGTTAATACAAGATAATAAAATCGGTTGGACTTACACATTTGGTTATTAAATTAGAATCGTAGTTTTCGTAGAGATAATCAAGCAGCGACCACCATAAACTTTCTATCAATAATACTAAAGTCATTCTGTGCAACTTTAGACCAACTTTGAGACGAATTTCTGTAGTTCTTAATAATTTTTACGGATACTAAGAGAAATTTTTATTTAAGTGATGTTTTGAGCTGGTAAATGCATTTTTTGTCGAAAAGTAAATCAATTATGCAATAATCCTGAAATATTAGGTCCACAGCTATATTGACTTTAGAGTAACATCAAATCATGTGGCTATAAGCAGAAGAAATTACACAACAATAAGAAGAGATGATTAATTGCTTGATACTTAAAAACCACAAGTTTTACGGCACTATGACGGTTAAAATTATTACTTATATTGCTAAAGATAGCTTCGATACCATACTAGAATTGATATAACGTGGCACAAGACTAAAAAAGTTTATCCGAAACCGTTTTTATACTCCATATATGACATAGAACACATAAAGAATTGCCTATATCTTAGACTATTATGTAGTTTTCGTCACTTTTTCAAATAAAATTTATTATACAGTTTTTTTAGTTTTGTTCGGATTAGTTTGTTCTATAAGAATGTAGGCCCCAATAAGAAGAACTAATTTAATTTAAATATTAGCGTATAAAAATTTTACTATAGTTTTTCTTCTCTTTTCTTGAATGTAAAAGGAAAATCAATAATTTTAAAAGTTTTAAACGTGATGTATGTATACTAGTTGTTGGTATGTAAATGTTGTACAAATTTTAACTTGCAACAAGCCAATGAAGTTATCAAAGCACATTCATAAAGAATTCTACGTCTAGTATACACTTTGAGAAATCTCATTTTTTATACAGTAAGAAAACAAGCTGGAGAGGGAAAAGAGGCAGCTGGTCGCGAATTGTCGTATGGTTTGCTCTAAATGGGATTAAATAACAGTAGACGGGAATAGAATATGTTTCCTCTGTGGTAATGCCAATGAAATCGTGGAATATTTGTAGGGCGATAACTTGGGAATTACGCGTATCCAACGTGAAAGAGTAATTCAACGAGGACGAACTTCTGCTATGCAAATTCCAAATGTACATAGCCTAGAAGAGTTGTGAGAAGTATATGAATATTTAAAATATATATATATATATATATATATATATATATAACAAAAATTTTATCTTAAATGCTATTATCTTGCTTTTCTTGCTTTTTTTGCTTTTCTTGATTATTTTTTTCTTAGTTGCGAATTGATATTTTTTACGTTTTATTATTATTTTTTTAACCGGCTCAATAGCCGAGCGGATTAAGGCGTCTATATAGACAATATAATTTTGGTTACTCGTATAATCTAGAATGGGAAATCCGGTACTTGACTACAATAATATTTCCGGCATTTTTACCCAACAAACTAATAATCATTATTTGACAAATAAGATAAAGGAAGCGGCTTTGCTCGTCCGCTGGTAATGTGCCGTCGCATTAAATTGAATATGGTGTCTTCTAGGGTACAGCCAGTCATTAGTAAAAAATCACAAAATAATAGCAAAGGTTAAATAATTGAAATAAAAATAAAGTTATAATACTAAAATCTGACTACAGAAAAATCACACCCTAAAAAGTAGCACGGCTATAATCACGTTATAAAACGAGAAATCAAATTATCACTGCAGTCGGGGAACCTATTAGATTCAAAAATGTTCCACAGAACAGTCCTCTGACTGTAATGATAATTTTATACTTTTTAGAGCGTAAGTCCGGTTTTAGTTTTTTAACTTAATTTTTGTTTAATATTGTTATGAATTATTTATAGATTTTGATAATGTTATTACATAAATTCAGAAATTTTTGTGTGAAAACTCAAAAAACGTTTCACTTTGAGTGAAACGATATAGAGGCTATCTGAAGTATTTCGGCGTGCGGCGTTAAAATCGGATCCGTTTTCTTAGCTTAATGGATATTGTTTATATAAATATGTTACATACAAATAATAAAGTTTTATAAATTTACTACCAAGTGTTGGCTCTATACAACTAAAATATGCTTTATCCACTTTCAAAATTCTTAACAATTTCAATTTTATGACATATTTTTTATTTATATATATTTTTTAGTCATCGCATCGTCTTGTATATTTTACCCAAAGAATAATTTAATTCATCCATTGTATTCCCGTAATGTACATTTTTGTAGTACCATTATTTGTGCCCTGCTTGAAGTTAAAATAGTTTTTAGAACCAAAGTATTTTATAAAGGTGCCGCAGGTTTAGTTATATTGCCAAAATTTACTTTTGTTCATGTTCTGTGGGTTAATATCTTCACCTGCAGTTAAAACAATGTTTATGAGTTGAGGCTGTCTGTTTCAAAAGATTCGAATGGCTTATCTTCTACACTCACCTGATTTGACATAAAAATGATAAAGGTTTAATTTTTGTGAAGGATTGATCATAAACGAAACAAATGGCATAGTGCTGCTGTAACTTTTTCTACACAAAGAAGAAATCATGGTGTTCATAGTTAACTCGGGCAATATTATATAGGTAATGTTATTCCTCCATCGAATATCATGGCAAGTTTGAGATACAAAAATTGTTAACCATTCATATGACTTGAAAGAAAACGCCACTTTACAGTGACTGCTAACGACTTTTTACTTTTAATAATAGTAAATATTCTTGCAAGTGTCGAATATCCTAGTACTTCATGGCTATCCATCTCTGTTTACGGTATTTTCAGCTTCTGCAAAAAGGTTCAAAAGTGGCTAGGGGTAAATGCACGCACAATATTGTGGAATAAGTATACGTGTATTTGCGTGAAACAAGTAAAAGCACGTTCAGCCAAACTACCAAAAAACTACCAAAAATATTAACTAATAAAGAAGCATGAGACTACCAAAGACAAGACTGCAAATATTAAGAATAGTAACAAAAGAGTAGAATTTTAAGAAAATGATTATTTTTGCGCCAAGATTGATGTGTTTTTCAAACTTATCTTTTCAAATGTTTATCCTTTTAGTGACACCGCTGTAAGTATTAAGACAAGTATAGAATGAAATAAAATCGTAGTAAATAAACTTTTTTATCGTTAACATATAAAGTACTACACTCGCGTAAAAAATAGGACAATCGAATATCTGAGGCATTTAGTGTCATTCAATGTAATATCAGAAGAATATTTATAAGTAAATTTAACTTTTGAACAGTGTATAAAAATTTGTTAGACAAATATTAATTTAAATGGCTAGTTCTATAGACCTCGAAGTCCATAATGAAACAAACTACGACTTTTTTGTCGGCCATATGATTGACCAAAAAAAATAATATTAACAATAATAAAAAGATTTTTATCTCGAATCGAGAGTTGACTGTTTGAAGGAAGGTTTGCGGCAGCAATTTTTTGTCAACAATTTTTTGTCAACTAGACAATTTAAATGGCTAGTTCTATAGACCTCGAAGTCCATAATGAAACAAACTACGACTTTTTTGTCGGCCATATGATTGACCAAAAAAAAATAATAATAACAATAATAAAAAGATTTTTATCTCGAATCGAGAGTTGACTGTTTGAAGAAAGGTTTGCGGCAGCAATTTTTTGTCGAAAAGCTTAAACAAATACGGTACACACACAAAAACTCGTTGAAACACGAAAATCAATTTTTTTTACATACATATATGAATCTTTCAAATGGCAAGTAAAATTTTCTTAAAAACAATCCGATAACAGCACTTTTTATAACTTGTTTCCTTGACAAACAAATCTAAAACAATTACTGACTTCACGCCTCCAGTAATATTTTTAAGTTTTGCGAAAAATTGACAACAAAGTTCATTTCGTTTATAACGTTCGATATATTTCTACGTTCTCCAGTACCAGCAGCCAGTTTTCTAATTATAACTATCCAATTTTTAATTAATTTGTATTTTGATATTTTAAACTAATTAGTGTAAGTTGATAAATTTTAAAATATAGAATTTGAACACAAAAATGCTTTTTTAGGAATACGTTTCCAAATATTTTAAGTAAACAGTATTACGAATAGAAGAAACTGCGAGAAAAGTTTAGATCGAGACCCAATCTAATCTAATTAAGTTGACTTAATCTAACAAGGCGATATAATTTTTTATGTACTTATAATTAGATTACATGTTGCTCATTTTGTTTAATTTGCGTAAAAAACTTATAGGCAGCTTCTGCATCGCAAATTTCTTTTAAGTTGGTGGAGAAATATAAATAATGATATAAAAGTGGAGATTTTGTAATATCATCTATATTTGTAAAAAATATCATCTATATTTGTAACAAAAACATTGTTTCTTATTAAAAATAAGATCTTATTAAAATAATTTTATTTATAAAAGGAACTGAAAAAAATTCTGTCTCGCGATAGGCTTTTGCTACAAGCAATAGTAGCTACTTTAATTTTTTTATTTTAATTTTTGTTTGCTTAACGACTAGAACTGAGGAAGCGCATAGAACTTATTTTACTTTTTTCAATAATCTCGTAGAGGGATTAAATGGGCTTAAAAATGTGTTAAAAAATTAGAATTGTAAAAATAAAGAATAATCCTCACTCATAAAGCCTTTGGCTGTGCGTCTGTGTCTTAGCCAGCCAAGGGTGGACATGGGTTTTTTTCTTTTATTTCAACATTTATACACTTTGGTAAACAAAGACACCGAAGACTGATACCATGTCAAATTCTTCCATGTAAATCAATAGATGGTAATTAGGATCAAAGGGTCTCATCACTACATAGTATAAAATAAGCTTTCCGCTGTCTGTCTCTATGTATGCTTAGATCTTTTAAAATACGTAACGGATTTTGATGCGGTTTTTGAATAGATGGAGTGATTCAAGTGGAAGGTTTATATGTATAATACATGCATAATATAATAGAGAAACACTGATAATTTTAGAGGTTTCTAATGTGATGTCGGGTCGCTAGTTAATAATATTTCTGCATAAAGATGCAAGGGTACTAATAGTTATTGCATGTTGAATGTAGCGAGCTAAATAATTTTAAATATAATTATTACCAATATGACAATTTTCAATAAAGTGGCTATTAACATATACGTACATTACCATTAGCAGCAAACCAAACTGCACGTCTAACCGAATCTATTTCAATTTTTCTAGATATGGATTTTTTATTTTAAAAATAATATATTCAGGTTAGCTTTTATTTTTTTGATTGAATTATTATGTTAATAATGTATTATGTTAGTTTTCTATTGTTTATTTTCTTTAATAAATTTAAGCATATTATGAACGCACAGTATCCCGTCGTACCACTGAAATGTCAACAGATGAATCATACGAATGTTTTGGATATAAATGGTTATCCAGTTACTTTTATGGCATGTTTGCAAAAATGTGAGCTTATTTTCAATAAAGTTTTTTTATTAATATATCTCTCAATTAATAGATTTAAGGATCAGAAAGTTTTTCTTATATGGTATAAAAATTTCGAGATTCTAAAGACGGCAGTATGCGAATTGCATTTTTTGGGGTGAGCTTTAATTAATTTAACTCGTCTTTGTTTTTTAGGGTGTCCGGAACGGCCAAATGAATTATTTGAACCTTGTCTAGCAACGTGTTATGATGACTGTACCGAATTATTAAGTTTATGTTCTGGATGTGTGCCTGGATGTATTTGCAAACCTGGGTACTGCCGGACAAATGAACGTAGTTGTATACATGATCCATACAAAATATTACGGAACCGAAGAAGATCATTCGGTTCTCTAGAGAATCAGAAATTTCCCAGCTTGGTTTAATATTTGTGTTAATATCAATTAATTTACCAATTAATTTATCAATTAATACTCTTTTAAATTATCGACACATACTATTTTGGGCTTACATGCGAAAAAGGGTACTATATAATAAAAAGGTTGGACATTTAAAAATAACATCCCTAATCGATACCTTTTTTCTGGTAACAAGACTGCATTGAAAAGATATGTCCTCCATTTTCGAAGTCGGTTACAACTAAATAAAAATAACATGTAAATACTACATAAATATTTTTTAGTTTAATTTTTTGCTTCTTTGAATCGAAATTCTAAATAATTTAAAAAAAACATTCTTTAACAAAATGTTGAATAATATTTTTATATATAGGTATACATAGAACATACGAGCATAACAACGACGAGCACTTTAGTACTTGATTTTTTTTTAAATATATTTTTTTTAAATACACATACTTATAATCTTATGTAACAACTATTTTCTATGATAAGGGTCGGTAGTCAACATGTACCTACCGCTGAACTAAATAAAAAAAAGTAAAGCATCTGATCGCTTGAAATGAGAAACGCGGTCTTGTACTATAGAAATTCTTTACATAATATTATATAAACATAGTTAAATAACGTTTGACAGGATAAAATATATGTTATAATATCAGCGAAGAAAGAAATATTTCACAATTATGCAAGTGGTAGACGTCAACTACAGAGCAACAGAGATAATAGATATCCTTAAAATACTCCTGCTAAAATAAAAATGTTGAATTTGTCGTATGCTATGTCGATTAAAGTAACTTAAAATTAAACAACAAATAAAATTTTTAAATGCAGTTAGCAGGAAGGGGACAAAGTTTTTAAGCTTGCCATATGTAAGTTATTATCTTTTAAAGTGTAATTTATTTCAAGGGTCGAAGGGTATGTGGCTGACGTACTGCGTAAAGTGTAATACACGGTGCGTCAGGTGTAGAATACGTTTGACCCGCGTTTTTGAGTTTTCGAGTAGAAAAGGAATAAATTGTACTGCAACTATGCGTTGGCTGGTAATCTTCTTCTACTTTCAAAATAAGGATTCAGGACGATTGTTTTAAAACCCTCACTAAACGAAAGGCAGAAAAAAGGGACGAAAAGTGTCGTGTAGGACACCTAGTAGGAACGATGCTCCTTTCGTATAAATAACTGTATCAGTCATTAATTATAAATATTAGTTTTGTGGTTTTTTTTCTCTCGATGATTTTTTTCATTTTTTCTTGCATCATATTATTTTCATATCAGTGCATTGGTAATTCTGAAAATTTAAAATATTAATTTAAGAAGTCAAATACTTGTTTTATTGTTTATTAAGAATTAAATATAGCTACTTTAACTCCATACTTTATGATTTAATTGTAATATTTGTTTAAAAAAGGCATACTTTTGACTTAGTGGACAACACAATTTAATTTAAGGATATTTAATATGATATAACATAAAATTTTCTTGTACTTACTTTAAATTATCTTTATTATGTTTAACTTCTGATAACTCACAATTCTTTTTTTTTTTTTAATGAAAAAGCATTAATTTTGGACATAAAATACAAATTGACAGATTGTAAAATGTTTTTGCATATTCTCAAAATCCATGACAAGCTGAATCGATTCAAAAACTTTTAGTTTCTAAGATAACCAACCTGTCCCCTTTTGGAGTCTGTTGCACATTTTTAAGCAAATTTGAGGGTATTTAAATTTTGTTATACTGGTTTAAAATATTTTGGAAGCGATTTATCAAATAGAAATAGAAGCTTCCTTATTAATCAAATGAATCTTTCATTCTCTTATAAAATGTTTCCCCCTTTTTTTAATCTACCCTTTTCATCTATTTTCTGTGAAAAAGACGAATATTCATCTCAGAATAAACTTACTCTATTAAATATTCAATTTGCCATTCACTTATTCAAAGTTAAAATAAAAAATTAAGTTCTGTTATGATTTTTATTTTTATGAAATTAAATTTAAATCCAACATAAACAACCCTAGTAATTCGGTTGGCATAATTTTATTTTAAACATTCATTTATGTATTAGGCAGTGCCATTTTTAAAACAACATTTTTATTATGTATGCTTGTATAATCATGTAACAGATATTATCAGTCTTGTTGTGTAAAAATAACACACAGCAGCTATCTAGGCCCGTACAGAGTGCGTAAATAATATTTAGTAAATGTTTAGTATTCCACAGAAAGGCAATCACTATGCCATTACATTTTCTTATGGCTTAGTAGCCTGTGGTCATACTCACGATTCAAACTGGTTGGCTCAAGTTCTAAGAAATAAGAAGTTCCTATTTTATGTAACGCATATATATCTAAAAGTAAAATAGACGAAAATAGGGAGTTTGTTAAAATGTCTTATGAACGCTGCCTCTTAAATCTTCAGAAATAATAACTTCTTAAAACGAACTCTACAAGCTCACCGAAAATTGAACTACTTAAATCTAAAGCGATTTTTTATTCTCATCGCTTCCGCTATTAAATTTTCGACTACATATTATGTATCTGAATACTTCACCAGAGTCGCCACCTATTCAAAAATTAAAAATTGATAGACTGAACTAGAATTGATTAGCTTAACAAAAATTGATAGAGTTTGTTTAAAAAAGACATACAGTTTTAAAATGGACCACCCTGTACTTTAGAGTTTTTATTTAAAACTACAAAGTATATTCAGATCAAAATTAGTTTTTACTATTAAGTGGAATTAAAGCTGGAACTAAAAAGTTTTTCAACTTAACACTTTAAAAATTTCAAAAATCAAAAATAGATACTTTACATTAGGGCGAGTAGGCTTCTCTGGCGGTAAGGTATGATTAGAAATGTTCTATTAAGCATTTTTATTAAGCTTTCTATTAATTTTCATTTTTTGGAAAATTTGGTTGCAGCATTTAATTTAAGCGCGAATACATGTCAACAAAAATGTATAGTTACATAAAAGCTTATAAAAAAATACGACCCAATACGAAAAAAATTTATTTACTGCTGTTTTAACATTTTTCGTAACACATTCTGTAATTAAACACATACATAGGCATTTTTAGACATTTTTTTTGCGTATAAATAGTAATTTTTTTTTACCAAACCCAAGTAATCTTCGTTAATTTTTTTTTATAATTCTCCGTTTTAATGCTTAACAGTTTTTTTTTTGTAGGAAATAAGCTTTTAAGATTATTCTTAACATAAAACAACAACACAGATAATCGTAGAATAATTATAATTTATTTAATATTTATTTTTTTCCATAAATAACACAAATAAAAAAGACAGTATTTTCTTTTTGATATTTGAAAGTCAACATTTTATTACCATTAGACGACTTCAAAAAAGAAGAATTATATTTTATTTTTTAAGCTACAAGTTTTAATTATAAACTTGAAGGATAAAAAAACGTTTAAGTGGGAGTCGAACTTGTGCGGACAGGGTTCTGTTTCGCATTTTGTTTTCATGAATATTTTTCTACTCTGATGGGAAAAGACTTGCGTTTAGAACTTTCTGCAAATCATGAGTAATGTAAATTAATTTTAAATTTTCTTTCTTAATTTGATTTTCGGATACGATCGATGAGGTAGATAACTGACTCTATTATTTTCTCAAAATGAGTTTCTTTGGTTAAGGTGTTAAAATGATACACTTCTTAGCGATCTAATCAAAAATTTCTTTACATTCCCAAAAACTTTTTGAAACATGTTTAAAGATATCATAAAAAGGGTATATTTTGAAAGTATAAAATTCAACAAGCAATGAACTCGTATTATCAGTTGACGACACTTAGGAAACCAAGTCTCTCGTGTAAATTAAATTAAAAAAAATTAATATTTGTTTAAGTTTAAATTCCCACACCATTATCCCAACACTGGCCAATAAAATATGCAGATTAGAGTTTGAAATAAAAATAATCTACCATTTCTAAGTCAAAAACTTTCAAATTATTATTATTTGGGGAAACTGACGTAAGTAATTCCTGTATTATATATTGTAAAAATAATTCACACTAAAATTTAATTTAATTGAACAACACACATTTTCAAACTTATAACATATATCAGCTGTATAAAAAATTTTTTGACATAACACCGTTCCTTTGTATGACATTTACATTAGGGTATAACCAGGTAAGAAATATGTTCATAGAATTATACAGTATGTGCCGATATTTCTACTTATATTAAATAGATATTTTATAAACATATGCCAACTACTTTTTGCTAATACAATACCGAAAACAACATGAGTTTGGTATTATTAACTTCCCAGTATAGGAAGTTATTGTAAGGGGTTCGATTTTCGAAATCGAAATTTTCAACATACCTTTAGGTTTCATGGTTAAGGCAAGGCTTTAACACCAATTTTAAGAAGAAGTGTGTGTGTGTGTGCGTGTTTTTACGTGCGTACGTACGTAGACATTTTTTCGTCGCCGATATCGCGCGAACAAAAGGAGATCTCAACTTCGTTGAGGTGTCGATCGATGAGTATTAATGGCAGTATGGTCTGAAAAGAATATTGAGGTGTCGATCGAAGCCTTTTAACAGAAATATGATGCAAAAATAATTTCATTCGAGTCGGCCGAATTTAAAAAAAAAAATTATTTCCTGATCGATATCACGCGAACAAAAATGATATCGACTTCGTTGAGGTATCGAACTAAGCGTATTAACGGCAATATGATCCGAAAATAATTTCATTATATGCGGTCGAGTCGTTTTGATTCGTTCAAATCTCTTTTTTTTTTTGGGAAGTTATTCGTTAATTGCTATTTCTATGTGAGTTTTTTGTATTTTAAGGCCAACATGATTCTTTACTATGTTTCATGCATGAATATTTCATGGCATTAATATCGGCAGGGATCTATGTAAAAGTGGGAGACCAATTCAATGTACTCATATATATCGGTTTGTTACAAAATTGATTGTAGCATCGCTGCGGGCCAGTTTTTGATTATTTGACAAACACTTAACATTTACATCAAACAAGTTGCCTATTTACTAATTTTTTAAGTAAACTTTAACATTGGTCGTTTCTTTGAATTAACTATTTATTGTTTATTAACAAATAGAAACAATTTCACCACTTACTAATGCCTTACTAATGATATTTGACATCTAAGAAACACATTGCAAGAGGTTTTAGCAAAATGCGAGCGATTTCTTTCATTTTCCTTTATAAGCCAATTTTTTTAACATATTTTACTGTACTAAAAATCATAACAGTTATATAATAATTGATTAGAGAATGTAAAAAAATTTATATTTGTTCAGGCATCATTTTGATAGAAATATGAAACTCTACATGTGAAGCATCCCGTATAAAAATATTCATATATTATACACACGAATGGTAGAAACATATTTTTGCTGATAAATCAAAATTTTCCTAATTTATAATAACAGTTGATATAACCTGGATTTTATCTTACTTATAACAATTCTTGCATATTAAAGTAAAAGCTGAAGCTGTACCTACAATCACAATAGCACCTGTTTTAACTTTATTACACTATTATGATAATATGAACTTAAATTCTCATACAACGCACATTATCATTCTGGCCATTAGATACTTGCCCTTCAATAAACTGACAAAGCTTGTTGTTTTTTATCACGTTATTTATTCAAAGAGATACCGTCGCATGTTCTCCTTCAATTTGATATTGAATCTATTTCAATATTTGAGTGTAGTTTTTGTTAGTTCCTACCTACGCCTTTCAAAGTTTTGCAAACACAAAAATTTCAAGATAAAAAATTATAATAATAAAAATAATAATAATGAGGGTTTAACCTCCGTATTTATGGCATACGCCTTATCACAGAGGCCACCCACATCATTATTTGTTAATCTTTATTTATTCAATTACAAACATTTTAACAATTACATTTTTGATGTAGGTGGAGTCGGTTACTTCGTTCCTATCCAAGCGACGGCAATGTGATCAATTCTGCACTTCCATTTATTATAAATTTTTCACACTGTCGCTGCCTGGATTCGAACTCGCAACCTAAGTCTAAATAGTCCAACGTTCTAAAACAAACGCTTTAGACCGCTCGGCCATTTAGGCTCCAACATAAAGAATTAAATAATATATAAATGCTTTTTCTAGTTTCTTTTTATACCACAAAAAAATTTTTGTAACCTGTTTTAAAGTGCCTCTCCCATGAAGAAATGTTCTCATCAATTTAAAATTTAAACTGATGGTATGAAAAGATCAAATTTTTAGGTGTTAATATAAGAAAAAAAAAATCATAAAAATTCATGTTTTTCACAAATATAAATCCTGAAATTTCTGATATCCTAAGTACTTATAATTTCATTTTGTAAAGAAATTGGGGGTTTTGTTTCTTGTGAAAGAAACTGAGAACATGTAAGACGTCAATGGAAAGAAGTATGATAAGCGTGAGGTTTAAAGACCAAAATAAAGCAAAAGACATAAGGTCCATAACACGAGTAGATGATAAGGAAAGTAAGAGAGTTTAAATGGAGATGGACAGGACACATAACTAGACATATCATAAAAGAATGGCAAGTGCGCAATGACCTAAGAAGAAGAGGCAGGCAACATTCAGAAAATTGGAGTTTTTATTTGAGCAACAAGTTAGCAATAGAAAGGAATGCAACATTAACAACTGATTACTGCAACATTGCGGAACATTCGATGTAGTTCTAGCAATAGAGGCTGATAATAAAATACATTCCCTTATCCAGAGCATTTTCTGCTGTTTTTACAATAATATTTGTCATAACAGAGTAATTTCGACTGATATTCAATCTTCTGTTGAATTCATTAACAGAATAATTAACAACGTCATTATTACAACCGAAAAACAAATTTTTTAAGCTAAGGAATGCATTTCAACAAATAGCACACACTTGCCTTCCACAAATCCCACTCAGTAGTTAAAAAATTATGATGGACATACATAAAAGGATATGACATTTATAATATATTATTAATTAGAATTTTCCGTTTATATTACTTCGTGTATTTGGATTAAGCAACATGCAATGTAAATAGTACTTTATAAATTCAAACTTTTTTATCTTTTATAGTTTACACAATAAAAGTAAAATGCAACTAAGAGAAAAATGCATGAGGTGTTTCTTTAAGGTTGTTATCGCGATATTTGAGTAGCGTCAGAAAATTCTAAATTTGTGTGTACTTACTAAAGACATGGCCGCCGTCTTGAATCCGAGATAAATTTAATAAAAAGTTCGATATTTAAAATGTATGGTATACACTCTTTGTACTTTTGCATCAGTTATTAATTTATAAAAAGCAAACTAACTGTCAGATATTTTCCAAAACTAACAGTCTATTAATTGATTTGTTTCGATTCTAAAAAAAAATTTTTGATCGTCTAGTTATTTTTAAAAAATGGTTTAAGGTTCAACAATTTATAAGCAAGTATACATAGTAGCGAGTCAGACAGAAGAGTATTAGGATTGGTGTTGTATACATACACATGAATATTGTATATGTAACGTCTCCACGAGTACAGACTTGCTTTAATATTATGGATCACTTAGCTACAAGCTCGTATACTTTTACAATGCGCATATTCTATAATATTTATATATATATTGTACCACGACAACTAGCTTAAGAAATAATAAAAAATACAAAATTTAAAGAATCCTTGACTCTTGATTTTAATTTTTTTTAAGGGTTTTTTTATGGATACTGCTCTAATTACACAGGCAGACACATAGATACACAGATAGACAAGTAGCTCTTAAAATAGAAAATGCACAAAGCTAGGAACACTCTCCATCAAATTAACAAAGCATACCATTCAAGAAAATCATATTATATTAGACTTATTTTCTTTCAAATTTCATATTTCTTATAGTCTCTTAGATATAAAGTCATTTTCGTTTTTTTCAGTTTCATTTTACTGTATTTCAAGTTACGAAGATCTTGGTGCAGCATCGTTTATGTAGGAAATTAATATTAAATCAACTTTTAGGATGCTGCATGGAGTCTGTCAAAAGTGAGAGAATATCAGTTAAATGTTAATATAAAACAGGTTTACGTGAAAAAAACAAGTATCTGGTGGTCACTTTGTGTTATAATCACAGGTACATATTTTTTTATACTCTATATTTTATTGAGAATTTTATCGAAGCTTATTACTTTTTATATCTATTTTATACTAAAAAATGATTTTTTATTTTAAAAAAGGAGAAGATAGCCTGGTGTTTTATCTTGACAAAAATGTCAATAGAAAAACCAACAAGAGCGTACCCGGAAAGAAAATTTTTAGTCCAAGATGGTGAAAATAGTTTATTCACAAAGACATAAATTCTATGAACAAGTGCAATTAGGAATGGCCGTGCTAATTTAAAAAAAAAAAAAGCATTCATGGCATATTCGTCGTTATAAAAGCAAGATTTTATATTTAATGTTGGTTTTCAGAGAGTTTTCGTGGAAAAAGTTTTGATGGTATTGCAGGAAGCGTATTACCAAATGATTTTGTATGCCATTTGTGCTGTTAAAATAGACGCTGGAAACTCCAACATCTGCAAGCGCCATAAAAACAAAAGTTATATAAAAATTTAATGTAAGTTATTAAATTAATACTTTAGAACTAGTTTGATTTTAAGCCACCATATGCCGTAGCAATGTGGTCAATTATCAATACATATATAAATTTTTATTACGGTAATTTTGTAGTGGATAGCCTCAAAGGACATTTGAATCAATTTTGCAAAATATAAAGTAATATTCATAGTTACTTCTAATAAAGGTGATTTTTTTTCTAATTATTATAATATTTTAATTTGAATCTTTATGAATTCCTAATCTATAAATAATCTACAAATATAATTTTAATATAATATAATCCATAGAATGTGTAGGTATGTATTATAATTATTAATAATTTACTTTCGTTAAAAGCACAAACAAACCATATAATACACATAACAACTAGAAGTTGATAAAATACCTTCAAGAACATACAATAGCATGTCTGTCATTAATTAATTTACTAAATTACAAGTATATGCATAATTTTAATGCTATTTAATAATAATATAAACGTATATAGTAGCATATAGCATAGTAGCGAAAGAGAATTGCAATATTTTCTATATACAAAAGGTCGTGTGTTGTACCTTGATGACAATGTACGTACTGAGAGCTTCTTCCAATTTTTTGAAAAACATTTCTATCTATAAGACAGCTGTTACAAGAAGGCATTTACTGAACAGAAGGCAAACAACCGAAATAACGGTTGTCCATAAACGGTGGAAGGTTATTTTGCTCCTTCTTATAGTTTAGTTGTTTTTGTACCATGGTTTATAGACGTAAAAATAAATTTGTCACTGTGAATAAACAAAGCAATGGAAACTTTTTCTGAACACGAGATAAGATGGTATGTTCAGAAAAAACTTTTACGGTTGTTTCAATAATCTCCTTTAAACCACCCTTCCAGATAAGTACAGCCAATAATATACCAGCATATCTTTATCCAAAATCCATACAAGAAGTTTCTTTTCAGTTTTTGAATTCATTGTATCATAAATGAGATGGCTTCGTTAGTTATCGCTGAAAATTCTTGATAAATATCTAACTTTTTGTAGTAAGCAAAATTACCTCTGTGAAAATAGCACCCCCAAATACGAATTTTCATAAATTGCTGATTCGATGTTTACGTTTATCCACGCAAAAATTTTTTTCGCTAAGCCTTCAATCTTATTTTAAAATTTTGAGGAAATTAAAATTTAACATCAGCACTCCCAGATGAGAATTTTTACAAAAAAAAAAACACATATTATTCGTTTGACAACGATTTGTCCACGTTTGTCCACCCAATATGTTTCTTTGCCAACACGTCAAAATAAAGTTATGACAAAAATAAAATTTTACTCCATTTATAAAAAATTCCATCACAATTTACAAAAATGTTCTTAATATTAAAAAAGTGAATGGTAAGCTTTTGTAACATAATTGGCAGGATTGGTCCAGTAGTAGGGAATAATTCTGATTGGACTATTACAAGTGTAGAAAATTTCCGTCTCCCTCCCGAACCATTTGTTCTTTATCTAAAAGCTTTTATTTTTGAGCTTTAATAAAAAATTTTGAATAAATAAAACTTAATAAACAATTTATTATGACAAATACCAGAATTTTCATTTGTTCCTTTTGTTGTTAACAGAATATGCAATATTTATTTCTAATAATTAAAAACCTTTCATTTTGTAGTTTTAATCAAATATTTTTATATATGTAATGTATGTCCAAGTATACTAAGTTTAGTCCCAAGTTTGTAACGCCTTAACATATTAAATTTAAGATAGTTCTATCCTATAGTAATTTTTGTAGGTTTGTATAAAGTTTTTCTTTATAAGCACTATTTCCAGTGTTATATTCCAGGTTTATATTGAAAAAAAAGATCTAAAACTCAATATAAACGGAAATTTTGATCTCAGGTACGACACTCTCCATTTACTGACACTAATAATAAAGTTTCTTAGTGGCAAAATAATACTTTTAAAGAGGTTATACATTGTAATCAACTGAAGAATATACGATCGCGTACTTGTGGAATAATTTATTATAATATTAATGTAACACGAGCGAAGCGACGTGTGCATATACTTATTCTTGATAATAAGCAATTCTAGAAAAGTATAGTTTATGATAGTTTTGTGAATATTACATACCGCTAAGTGTCACTGTTAATAGATACTGTTATATCAAACACTGCAAAACGAGAGTAACTTTGTTTAGACGTACAATAAAGCATAAAAAAAAAGTAAAACTTGATATTTTATCGACTTAGCTGCTTTAGCAATAGACTTGACCGCCTAGTCTTAGTTTAAGTTTCCAAGAATCTTAATAATTACCAAGTCATAAATGTTGACTTAATTGCATGTACCTATCTTCTTAATCCAGAAATCTAGTCTACTATACTATTTCCAAAATTTGTTATTGTGTGTTTCATCGGATATGGGATTCTATTAATTATATTACCGCTGAAAATTTGATTATAATGAGCTGAATTAAATATGGAAGTCGGATAAATCTTAATTTCATGCTATGATCTCGTAATACGAAGATATATTGATATATCCAAATAAGTTTTTTACTTTCTCCGAAATGTAATCAGATTGATACAAACTTGATTCAGCATGATTCCATCCCTTTTTTGAGAAAATATTATTTAAAAAATTTCAAAGCTTTTCTGCGAAAATATGAAAAAATAATAGATGATCCCAAAGTAGCAACATTATATAAAAGAGTTAGGCTTAACTGTCGATAATTAAATTTTTTATTTACAAAAATAAATATTTTCAATTTTAATTAAAAGGTACAACAGAAGAATGGTTTAAAATACATGGTTGTTTTTAGTAACAAAAGGTTCACAGAAAAACCGGTCTGCGTACCTAATTGAACTATACAAAACCTATACATCTCTTCTGGGAAAAATTTTTATAATATGTGGAGCCATAGGACGATTCTTCAATTCGACATCTAAAACAATAAATATGATCTTTTTGTACTCTAGTGCATGCAATGCTTACACTGACTGTAGAACAGGAAAGTATTATCTCACTGTAATTGTACTATCCTTTTCTACTTACATTCAATGTACTACTAAGACAAAAACAACAAATTAAAACATTCAAAATCAAAATGGTTCAATATTTCTTTTAAATTAAATTTCAGTTTTTATTTCTGACGTGTTCGTCTTTGTTCGAAAATTCTCAGTAGATCGGCTTAATAAAGCAAAAAGAAAACAAAAGGAGTTAAATGAATCAACTTCTGTATGTGCAGGCACGTTTAGTGACGTAATACCTGACCAAAAATTGAAAAGCCTTACACAAGCATGGTTCTGATTCGTATGCGAAAGTGTTTTCTTGCAAGTCCCAATGATTCTAAAATGTTTACCGAAATATGACGGAGTTGACTGTACAATTTATTCCATATATCTCTATCAAATCTAAGGTGTGTACATATGAACCTGTACCAAATAGACCAAACAGAAGCTAAGAATTTCTTACGAAATTTTATGACAAAATGTTCTATGTCGTTTTCGAATCTGACTTCGTATCGTTAACGATTTAGATCTTTCTAATAATCGTTCTTAATATAAAAATTTTTCGTCTAAGTTAGCAGAAACTGTAGGAAGCACTTAAATGGCGGTTGAAGAGGTTATAAACATATATCTCTATAGTATAAACAAACAAAAAATCATAAAAAATATAAAAAAATTTTTTTATCATTCACAATTGTTGTTTGTAAGTCAATTAGAAGAAATTATCTTTTCATATAATTTAATTGATATGTTCAAAGATAATGTTTACACTCTTCTTTTCCATTTCATATTAAAATCAGGTGTGGTCTGCTCAGTATTATGAAGTTGCGAATAATGTGCGGAAAGTTGTATGACAAAAATGTTTACTGTAAATCAGGTCAGTTTTTTGAAAAATTATTTTAAGAAAATTTTACGTTACAAGTTTTATTTTTATTCAAGAATTTTGAACGAATATGTAAATATAAATTGAAGAAATAGTTCGATAATTTAAGTAAACTGTATTTCCTACAATATTGTTAATTATTTAAACAATCATTACAGAAACTTCAATCGTTTACGGTTTGTGTGTGTCTAGAACATTATGTTTTACAATATCGCAAGATTCGGTGTCGTTTTTTTCGGTGTTTTAGGGTCACCTTAACAATAACTTGTGTATTTTTGTACAGAAAATAGATAGGCCAGGCACCTCAGGGGCTATGTTGGTATACCAACCACACAATGTATGAAGGCCCGGGACGGAGCTCGTGGATGGATGTTACACTTTACTAGCATGTTTGTTAGAATATTTTTATTAATAGCCAAAGTACTGGTGTAATAAAACGCAAAAACAAAACTTAAGAAGGCAGTTAAGCGCACAAAATGAATAAAATTGAATAACGATACGCCACGTTATTTGCATAATAAATGTAAAATTGTAGAATGTTACATAATGCTTCTGTAGTTTAGAAACATAACAAATAATTCTTATTCAATTTTGTTGAAGGCGAAAACATAAATTTAAGAATTTACAGTATTGTAGAAAATTTACAATTAGTGATTGTAAATTTGTAGAATTGCGAAAAATATTATTATATTTTTATAATAGGGTCTTGTATAATAATGTAGCAGTAGATGATGAACTTTCAAATTGAAATATTCAATGTTTTGTTAATAATAAGAACATTGAAGGAAGTATAACGGAGTTTACAGGTTGGTCCAAATTATAACAGTACCACTTAGCATTGTGCCAACTATCAATTTATAATGTCTAATTTTAGATAACAAATTGACAGATAGGTAGATGAAAAAATAGCATTTTCTCTATTCGCACCGTGCGTGAGTTTTATTGGAGGCGTTTCCATGGTAACGATACACAACTTTAATTATAGAATTGTATGGATGCATATATACTTGTATGGATTCCATTTATGACTTAGATTGAAAATTTAATATTATTGTCTCACAAATTTAAATAAATAATTATGATAATTTACATTTGAAAAATAATATTTGTGCAATTTGATTTCTTATTTTCACAATTTTTAATGCATTGAGTTTAATTAATTAGCGGTTTTCAGTAGTTTTAATTTGACATTATAATCTATAACAATAACTTGTAAAGAATTGCAAATTAGTCATAACAGCCTCCTCTAACTCCAAAATTTTTCACTGGAAGCGCGGAAAGCTTCCTTTTCTGGAGACACAGTTTTGACATTTGATGAAACCCGTCCGCACTCGCATCAATCGTCCGGCAATCTCTACATAGTTTTATAAAAAATCTTTTTAATGCATTAGCTAATTAAAAATAGTTTGATTACTTGACTTGATTGAATGATGTTTGAGAGTGAAAATATTAGAGCAGAGAAATAATATTAATAATTAAATTCATTTTATCTAATTTCACCATATTTTTATCAAAACTTTTTTTTAAAGACAGAGTACGACTTATATTAAACTAACGAAAGAACACGAGCAGACTCGAAAATTTCCTTAATTAATATTTTTTTTGCTTACATCTTTACTGTCGTGAGAGAGAAATTCTCATAATTTGAAAATTTAAAAACTGTACATAGGTAACAAAATCTGAAAAATTCACAATTTGAAAATAGATAAAAGGTTATGAAGATAGAAAAATTTCAACCAAGTTTACTTACGTAAACAAGTGGTAAAGATATAGGTTTATCATCAATCCGTTTCGAGAAAAAAGTCTCTAGCATCACTGATACTATTCCAAATACAATGGCGTTTTGGAATGCCCCATTCTGTGCGCGAAATACAACTATACCCAATTTTAAATTATACCCGTAAAATTTAATATCATGAATCTGGAAAAAGACGCTTTCCCGACTATAAGTATATTTTGAAATTGTCATTATTTTAACCTTATCTATCATTTGATGAAATCCTGGAGTTATAACTTGGACCACCCTGAATATTTGTATGTAGTAACTACATTTAAAATTATTTTCAAATACGAATTTAATTTCCATCATAAAAACGATGAAATGTGTCAAAGGGGTCTTCTTCTTTTCTATTCTATATTTTATATGTTTTGCATGATGTGAAGGTAGTAGGTACTATAGATCGTATAGATGAAGACAGAGATGGATATGTATAAAAGAATGTACTTCGTCAGTTTTAGACGAAAAATCGCTGATTTTTAGAAGTAAAAGGAACTATGCATATTCTAAATTATAGCTCTTGACTTAAGGACCATAAATTTCATTTAAGAGCATAAAAATTTTGATTTCGGAAAATCGACAAATTTTCGGATATTTTCTACATATATGAATGTAATTTAATAAATAAAAATTAACAAATAATGAGGTGGGTGGCCTCTGTTATACGCATATATGTCAGAGAAACGGGTGTAAACCCCATTATTATTAATATATAGATTAAATTTTTTCTTTTAAATGGAAAGAATTTACGGAATTTTAGGAATTTACAGAAAAACGTGCAAAACAATAAGTACATGCTGATTTTTCCAAAAGCATTGAAACTAAAATATGAAACTATAGAGATCGATTGCAAACTATTCGCTCTTCAACTTTGGTTCTATGTTTGCAATAAAATGCATGTTTTCGATTCAATTGCAAAATAGCGTGAGCTGTCGCGGAACACTTGACTGGAAGGTTGCGAGTTCGAATCTAGGCAGCGGCAGTGAGATCAATTATAATTAATGGGGAGGTAATATTCATTACACTGTCGTGTCGATTGGATAAAAACGGAGTAACCGACTCCACCCCAGCATATAAATTTAATTGCAACTCTTGAGGTCCACACAAATAACTTCCCAGCATAATAAAAACTGTTGAAAGTAAAAACTCGACTTACTCGAAACGGCTCAACTGAATGTTATGAAATTATTTTCGAACCATATTGCTTTTAATACGCATCGATCGACACCTTAACGAAGTCGATAGCATTTTCGAAAATCGGACCCATTATAGTAACTTCCTATAGTAGGAAGTTTATAAAGATTAAAAACATTATGATATGGATGGCCTCCGTTATAAATAGATATTATGAAAAACGGAGGTTAAACCCCACTTTTATTATTATATATTTTTAATATCTATTGTTCATTCGTGAGCCAAGCTTCGCTAGGCCAACAGAAACTTATTACTTTTATAACTTCTTATATTTACACCTAAAATCGACGGAGTAATGTATATATATGTAACTTTTAAATAAAAAGATGAAACATATTTCACTCTAGTGTGTTAATATGGTTTTTAAATGGAACACAGAATGAAATGTTTATTACATGAGAAATCTAATGTTTTTGTAAAAGTATGAAATGTATGTGGATGGTTGTGTACACTACAGTACACTATGTCAAAAAATATATAATTTAGCGTTCTGTTTCAAAAAATTTTCATTTCAAGTAATATACATTTGGCCATAGATCAACCGATTAGATGGTTGATAAACTTTCAAGCAATTCGGTTGTTGAAAAAAATTAATAATAATCAATTTTTGTATTTTATTTCAATTTTTTATCATAAATAATATTAAATTTCGACAAGAAAACTTTTTTAAAAGCTATGTATAATTAAATATAAGTTAACTAAAAAATATATAAAATATAAAAAAGGATTCACAGATTACAAACGTTATTTAGGCATAGTGTGCAATGTATGTACGTGACGTAGAAATTTCAAAATACCAAAGCCTATGTATTCGTTGTGTGCGTAGTCATGGTAGGGATAATAAAATCGATGCCAGCGCTTTAAGTGAAAAATTTTGGAGATAAAGGAGGCTGTTATGACTAATTTGCAATTCTTTACATGTTAATGATATAGAAACTGTCAAATTAAAATGATTGAAAAACACTAATTAATTAAACTTAATGCATTAAAAATTGTGAAAATAAGAAATCAAATTGTACAAATATTATTTTTCAAATGTAAATTATCATAATTATTTATTTAAATTTGTGAAACAAGAATATTAAATTTTCAATGTAAGTTTTCAATGCAATCCATACAATTCTATATGCATCCATACAATTCTATAATTAAAGTAGTGTATCGTTGTCATGGAAACGAAATTCACGCACGAAGCGAATACACATACATATTTAAAATTGTAGCGTCACACGATGTTTTACGTAAATTCTTCTCTTAGTGCTTTTGGTCTCTGTTTTTAAAAATTTTTCAAGGCCGTATGTAATTTTGAAATTATTATGAAAAAAAAAAACAGTTTGATTTCAAAACTATATGCTTTCTTTTGTTAAACAAATCCAAATGTTATTTTATAGGTCAATTAAAAAATTTATAATTCAAATGTTTAATAAATTGGATAGTCTCAATTATTTGGACATAAATAATAAAGGACTGTCTATATTCCCTTATCCGGAATGTATTTTTTCGGACAATATTGCACTAACTCGCCTATAAAAGTTTTCAACTCAAAAAAGCTTCAATGATATGCTACATAACTTGATAGACGCAATTGGGTTCCATTTAATGAAAACCCTATTCTATCAGACCTCACGTATCGAAGACGCTTTCATCAATGAATACACAGTAATTAACTCGAACTAAACTGAACTATGATTTTGCGTGGTAATTTTCGAAACTTCAATTACTGTGTTGGTGTTTGGCCCATACATGTACCATTACACATGTTTTGATAAAAGACTTTGCCAAAAAAAAATTTAAATCACTCTTTAAGGAAAAAGCTATACTAGCCACGCATAATATTGGTTTACGTAACCCTTCATGAACATACTTTCGTAATGTCCGATATTTTATCTTCATCTTTTTCTATAAAAATACTAAATTACATCATAATAAAATGGGTGTTGTAAAAACTCCATTATAATAATAATCGTAAAAACTTGACAGAAGGATAAATGGTTCAAAGTCACAAAGAAAATGCCCAGATTATTCAATTTGTCTTTCATGAAAATATTTTATGGTATTATTCGTAACCCATACAAGTAATGGTCAATATTATTATCATCAAATAACGACTCTCTCTAAAAATTATTTAAAAGTGAATTCTTTATTTATCAAAAATTATTTTACTTGGACGGTTTCTTAAAATACAAAGCGATAGCGGTTACACCTTTCAGTTATAAAGAAAATCATATTTTAGTTTGATTTTTTAAAGATGTTTCCAGCATGAAAATACAGATTTTTCCTATTTTTAAGAGATAATCCGCTCCAAAGATTGCAATTTCGAAAGCCAAAGCATGTAAATTGCCGGAAATGAGGCTAGGACCAATATTTGAAATTGAAATTTGATCTAATATGTAACTATGAAAGCATTCGGAGTTAATATCCAATCTTTTTGTAAAGATTGACGCAATGCAATCCTTCGACGCTAATGCGAGATAAGCTCCGACACCAAAGCTACTCCATTATTAAGTAATCTTTACCCAGGCTAATGTTGACCCACTTGTTATTTCCCATATGGGTTATAGAAATTAAACTACGTAAAAGCTAATGTATATACGTAAGTTATGAAATAAGAATAACGTAAATGTAAGTTAATATTGATATTTCACTACTTCAATAGGCGAATCAAAATAACTTTCAATTGCCGATCACGTTTAGGTTATACCGAATGAATGTGTGTGTATGTGTATGTACCTACCTATGATGCATGGATGCACATACGTGTTCAACTATTATCTCGCTACGTGTCTCTCAACTTGATAAATCTTTATTGTATGGACTCATCAGTTGTATAAGTTCTAGTATACAAAATTGATCAAATTGAAATTAAATAGTTATTAAAGTTGTTATGAAAGAAAAACTCTAAAATGTTTCTTCAAATATTTGAATAAAATTCAGCCAAACTATATGAAACTACACAATTAAATAGTAAAATCTTCAAACTTTAAATTTGGTAACAAGCCTCACGATCCTTATTGTTGTTAATCAAAGGCATATAAAAAAATTTTCTTTTATACCATTTGGTGGGACTTTGTATATAAACATTTCTGTCTGTCTGTAGCATCCAGTGGCTTTCTAATATCTTTTCAATCACAAAATAGTTATTTTTACAGAATTTTCTTTTATTATATACATTTTTGACAGTTCTTCCAGTAGGATTAGGATTTTAGTAGCTGAATGTCTGTGAAGTTTCGAAGTTCACGGTGAAGTTTCCAAGTTCCAAGTTGACATTCAGCTACCAAAATCCTAATACTACTATTGGATTTTATAGCCAAGAAAGACTCTATCTAACGATTATAAAAAAAACTATAGTTTGCAACGCCTATAGAAACATAATATTTGGTAGAATTGTTTGTTTAAAATCTTGTAAACCATACGAACTTACCTTACCATACACATATAAAAAATGGTTAATGTAACAATTTTTATTACACAAATTTGGTTAAAGAATTATATAAAACAACAAAATAATTGTTTTTAATTTTATTTGGGCTATGATGTTGTTTACAAAAGTTAATCGCGAGTTATTTTTTTATAAATTTCCAAATTGTAGCCAGGAAATAAAATTTTCACACACAACTATAAAATTAAAACTAAAATTGTATATGAAAACACCTAACCCAAAAATTAAAAGTTCAAAATGTAAATCAAAGACATAAAATCTAAGGTCCTAAATTAATATGAAAAAATTATGTGTAAAAATTCATTTATGTGTATATAAAAAAGTAGGAAAACTATCGTAATTATTACAAATTTGAGGTGCAAATATGGCACAACACATTTACATATATAATAAAGTTGGCATTTTTAGTCTTTTTATTCAATGAAAAAATCAGCTGAGTGTTTTAAGTATGATTGTTAAAATCGAATATATACTTCGTATAATTTATTTCGTTCCAAAGACTGAATAGCCGCTGAAATACATCCTACTGTGTCATCCCTTTTGTTAAAAATGTTTCAAATATATAGATAGATACCTTCACTCTGACAAAAAGAGTACCTAATACAGTTAATACAATTAACCATTGAGAGTTTATAATTATAGCTATGGACAATAATAATTATTTTGTAAAAAGTTCATCTCATATTTAAATATATTTAAATATACTGTTTGAAAATGTCTTACTAATTATGTTTGACTCATACATACATCCAATGACAGTTTATTTTCAAAATCTAGAACATGAACGTTATATTTTTGAAGCCTTTATATATATGTATGATAACATGTTTTATTCCCATTGGGGTACCATACTCGAGTTATATTAGATATATATTTAATATATATTTGGACTAAAACATATTTAAGGACAGTTGGAATGTATTTAGCCTCTATGTATGTGTTAACTTCCTTGTACAATGAATAAAGAAAATTTGATATCATATTTCCGCGGTTTCAAACCGAATCAAACCTATTCAATGTGATGTCTGTGTGTGCGTGTGTGTGTGTACGTATATGCGTATGTTCGTATGTTCTTTCGAATTATTGCGCCTCGATTATCTCGCGAACCAGTTATGACATTAACACGTGACTGAGCTTATTCGACGCGTAATCGCATATTTAAGAACTGAAAGAGTTTTCAGCTAAATCAGTTAAGCTGTTTTTTAATGATAATAAAAAATTTGGGAAAAAAATGAATAAACAGAATCTGAAAAGTGGATAAAACACATCATTTATCTATGAAGATAATACTCGTTCCAGCATAAGCTGCAGTAAATATTCGTAGAATAATTTATGAAGGCTAACAAGACCTTTTTTTATGTTTCTTCCCCCTCTGGGAAGTTAGTCGTGTGGACTACAGGAGTCGCACTCACACGACTTCAGTACCACACCGACTATGTACTGCTAATTTATACGTTAGTTTATACGTTCTCGAGCAAAAATTTGTTTATAGTAAGTTAATATTAATATTTTCGCTGTTTACTTAAAAGGATCGTTTTGACAACCGGCATCATAAATCGTACTCATTCGATAATATACCATGTATGGTATTTTGTTGCTGATAATAAAATGAAGTTAATCATAAATTTAATTGTTTGCTTAAAGTAGGCCATTTGTATGACGTATAGTAATGAAATGCTCTAAAAATATCGTAAAAGCGTCAAAAAAAGTTTTTTATGTTTTCTTTTTGGAAAGCGCCGTAAGGTAAATAATTTTTTACATAAACAGAATCTGTGGTCCATTTTCTTTACGATGAAAACTTTTTTTAAGTTCATTCACCGATTAATTTTTGAGTTCTTCTATAAGGTGTTAAAAATTACAATTTCAAAATGTTCAAATTTTGTCCCGAGGTCCCAAACCTGTGTTTATTGTGATCAACGGACTTTAAACTACCAGTTACCGCAAAAATATAAACATTCATCGTACTTGCTGAAACACAGGACTACCTTAAAGAAATTTTCACAAACATTGGATAAAAAATGTGAGCCTCCCTTTATGTATTTTCTTGTTCGTACCGATGCAGGACAGTTTCGATACTTAGCATAACTCAGAAACCATAATTTTGGGACTGATCTAATTTTTGATATGGGATTTTTGTTGTATCTTGTACACCTCTTCTTGAGAAATTCCTTGCACTCATCGATACAGAAAAATTAACCATTTTGCGTATAAGAATCCAATTTTTCTGATTTAGAAGTATGCAAGGAAGTCATGTGATTCCCACATCAGATTGTTTTTTATGTATATCTAACATTCACAACACAGAAGAACAAATATAGATAAAAATAAAAATAGAAAGCAAAAAGTATCGTTTTCAGAACTAAACAAAAGTTTCTGAAGATTTGTCGTTCGTAACTGTTGTTTTTCAGTGAGTGATTTTATTTTAAGATAACTTTGTATTTTGAGTTCTTCTGACAGAACGGACGTTAAAAAAAGTAGAAGAAAACGTATTGATCGAAGAAAATAAAAAAAAGTACACATTTCTCTAGAGAAAAGTAAGTGTGTTTTAAAAACTATAGTGATAGAAGAAGGTATCTGATTGTGATGACTTTAATACGCCTTAATATAAATAGAAGTGAAACTAAACTAACAAATTTTTTTTCTAGGTCGTAAATAATGTCAAAAATACATTTGAACATTTTTAAACGTATGCGATAAAAGCTCTGACCTCTTAAGTTATTTCACAATAGTTTTTACTATAATAATACTTTTTATAATTCGATTTTTTAAACAATTGTCTAGACCAAGGTAGTTGAATTTCACCGTGCTTCAATACGTCATATTTTTAAAATCAATTATTTTATCAAACCAATCAAATTACAATAGGAGAAGTAGACTTGAATGTCCTCAAAGGTTAAAATTTTCATTCGATGATTAATTAAATTTAAAGGAGAGATGCGATTCAAACAAATTTTTCATATCTAAGCATATTATATTATTTCTCTAATATCTTTCTTTCTTTTCTCGTGATGTCCTTGGACATCGGTACTGCTTTAGATCTGTTCACATATTAAAAATTTGGCGGTTATATCTATCAATTGAGAGGGCTTATCAATGTTCTTCTAAGAAGCAACGTTGAATTTGAAGAAATCGGCCATAATACAAGTGAAATTTACCAAATTTAAAAGAAAAACACCGACAAATTTCTCAAGTACGGAATCCTAAACTTGCACTTGAATAGCATAGCTAAGAACGATCTGCGTTAAATTGCCTTAGAAACGAAACCAAAAATATTAAAATCGGTTCATCCGTTTAGGCGCTAGAGACACACACACATAGCGGTCAAACTTATAACACCCCTTTTTTTAGTTCGAAGGCTAAAAATGGAAAAGGGCAAAATTTAATTAATGCTCAATATAGTTAAAGGATCAACTTATCAGTATGTATACTAGAATATCTTAAACAAATGATCCTAATCTTTTGCAGTTGACTTTTTGGAATAAAGTTATAATATTTTCGAGAAAATCTTAAGAACATTCGAGTTTTTAGGTTGGTTTAAGTTATATTGACTTTGCGCAAAGTAAAAAATTTGGAATTTTTTCAAAATACAAAAAATTTTTGTATTTTTTTAATCAGTTTTAATTTTAGCAAAAAAGGTACTCATTGGAAAGATTTTTTCACTAAACAGACTATGCAATATTCGATTTAAAGAAAAATGTGTTTTTTATTTCAATTTCTGAGGGAATTCGCTTAGCTGACGCAGCTATTGCGTTAAGAATTTTTTTCAATTTGTACCTGAATGAATTTTTGTATACCATATCATTATAAATGATACCTTAAAAAAAAATATCTCGTTTCTTTAAAAAAAAAAATAACTTTAAGCAGTTCATAAGTTTTGGTTTCTTTTTTCCCTGCTTTCAATGATGATGATATTTTATTTAAAATATTAAAATATTTTATTTACATGAATATGTTAATTTGTTTTAAACATACAATCGTCGTCATACATTGTTTTTCGCAAACAAATTATTTATGTATTACAAAATTTTAAACAAAATACAATAATTATCCGCCCAAATGAAATTTTTCGCAGTCTGCATTACAATATTAATTACACAGTATTTAAAAATTTTATGAATAAGTAAAAACGTGTTCCGTTATATCTTTATATTAATTAAAAAAATAGCCGCATGGTAGCAGAAGTGATCAAAGAAACTCCTGATAACATAAGAGTTGAATTGTTTTTCGCACGTAGTTGAAAAACCATAAATCAGCAAAAAAATAAATTGTGCAGTAATGGTAATGAGGTCCTAACAAAGAATTTTCATTAAAAAAAAGTATTTTGTAGCTGTCAATAAGTTGACTTTCATAAAGAGCTAAGTCAAATAATTTTATAACTTTTTAACTTTAATTTTTTAACTTGTAGTGAACTTAAGAAGTGTCAATACTTAGTAAAAAAGTTTTTTTAGCCAATGCATCCACAAAAATCTATTTTCATAGCGGTAATAAAACAGAGCAAAGAACTGCAATTTTTGGGCACACAAGGCTTTTTCGTAAACATGAACATGCCAAATCTATCCCAACAGGTTTCAATCCCAACAGCCAAATCTGGTCAATCAATTCGTTTTTTGATGAGTTTTTGATTTTGTACCGCTATACTTATAGTCTTCTGTTGATATCTCAACGGTATTGAAGCAGACAAAAGTTTAATAATATAATAAAAATATATATAAAAAAACATACACAGGAAAATAAAATCAGAATATATTCTTAAAATTAAGGAACAACACAAAGAAATAATAAAAATACTTTTCAAAAAAATCAATATAATAAATAACGCAGTTGAAACAGCATCAATAGTATGCTGTGAAAGACATTTTGTCTTTAGGTGCTTTTGCAAAACCCAAACTCTCAATGAAATTAAAGTTCATTAATTCAAAAAACTAACACAGAGAATAATTAAGGAATAATAGAATGTTTGAAATGTCTTACATTGCCGGTCCTTACAGTTACATTTGGTAAAGTGTCAGTTTTGCATACACTTTAAGACCATCAGGATAATAATCATCACAATTGCACTCAAATGGTACACTTTAAAAAACTTCACCTACGTTTCAAAAATTTTCTGCACTCAACTACAAGATAAATTTATAATTCGGCCTCAATACTTTTATTTGGATCAGGTTTTCGCGAAACCAGTTTGTAAGCGAGTTAAATGTAATTCATTTATGTCTTCCGGTTGCTAAATCGAGAGCCATTTCCATTTTTGATTTGGATATGGTATTCTGATGGCATTCATGTAAAGATGGAATTTTTCAGATAGTTTCATAGATTATTTAAAATAGTTTTTAAGTTGGTCGCTGCTTTGTTGAATGAAGCATTCAAAACTAGCCTGCTATTTTTCTTATTTTTCTATTGGGAAATTTTATATGGTATCTTCGAACAGTAGTCGCATGATTTCTTTGTACCTTCCCTTAGCTTAAACGCTTTTTTTAATGTGAAATTGAACAATTTGTGGTGTCTCCCATGTTTATAAAATACTGAATACCTTACAATATTCACTTACACAAACTACCATAAATTGACAAATAAATCATCTACCACACAAAAAATAATATGCAATAATGGTTTCCCTTTAGCTTTTATTGTCTCGCTTTCAAATTAATTTCAGATATTTGTTTATATTTGATTTATATGCGTTTTTAACTTCCCAAAGGAAGTTAATGTCATGGAACCGATTTGGAAAATCTCCAGTTTTACATATTTCCGCGGTGTACGTATGTGCGTATATTCGTTTGGATTCTTTCGCCTCGATTATTCCGAAAAACTCGATAAACAGAATCTGAAAAGTGGGTGAAACTCATCATTTATCTATAGAGATAATGATTTTTCCAGCATAAGCTGCAAAACATATTCGAAACATGATATATAAATGTTAACAAGAACTTTTTATAACTTTTTATTATACAGGGAAGTTTTTCGTGTGGAACTCGAGGGTCCCATCAGACTCAATTTATTAAGTTTATTTTTATTGCTTTTGTTTGCCTTAAATAGTGCCGGACAATTCCGAAACACGCTGCAATTTTTCGAGAAAGCTCACAAATTTAAGGTTGTTGAGGAAAATATAGATAATACATATACACGACAGAGTGTGGGAAAAAATTCTGCATCCAATGCTATACTCCCTCTATTCGAAGAGGTAATGGTAAAAGTTGTGGGACGTTCACACTAGATTATTTATGTTTGTTTAATCGGTTAAAAATAGAGAAGTTTTTAAACATTTGGTACATCTACTGTACGTTCTTTAATCTATATAACAACAAACAAAATTCTCCATTTATTTAGCACCTCCGCAATGGCTTACACAATTTTCGTTTTATTTTAATACAGAGGCTTTTCATAAGTTATTCTTTTTAAAATTTGAAACTTTTAACAAAAAAAAAAACGACTTTTCCAAAACGAATTAATATGCACTAAAAAGTAAAAAAATGACGATAATATAATGTTGTTAAAATTATTGTTACTTTTGGAATCGGTGTCAGCCAAGGAAACAACTCTGACAGAACAGTTTGCTACATTAGCTTGGCTGACACCAACTCCAAAAATAACAATAATTTTAACAACATTATATTATAGTTATTTTTTTACTTTTTAGTGCGTATTAATTTGTTTTGGATAAGTTTTTCTTTTGAAGTCAGTTTTCTTTTTGTTAAAAGTTTTTTTTTTTTATTTTGTGATTTTTAGTGAATCTGAAGTACACTTGATAATTTATCACTAAAAAAAGGATCATCGCAATCGGTTGGCGTGATATTGAGTTATTCGCCCGTGCATACTTAATGTAAATTAATTAATAAATAAATACTTAATGTAAATTTAAACTTTTATGGTTTTCCCAAGGATGTTGTTGCCAGAACTGGGCCAAAATTAAATGGGGCTACAAATGGGAAGAATCAGCTTTCAAATAGACAAAGAATCATCAAAATCAGTTCACCCAGGAAAAGTTCTGAGGCTACACACATCGAACAGTCGAATTGAGAACCTCCTCCGTTTTTGTCGGTTAAAAATGCAATTTGTACTTGCTTTAACTCAAGTTCGTGGTAAACTGTATTCCAATTTTAACAGCGTGCGCCTTGTTTTTATAGACTCAATTTCTGCAAAATTGAACATCTGCTGCAAATTTATTTTTAGTAAAATCTTCCAACTAAACAAAAACAACAATGCATTTAGTGTTCGTTAGATGTTAAGAAAAGTGATTAATTTCACTTCAAACTTCTTGCTATCGGTGCAAATGCTTAGATTGATTTTTATTATGCGAGCTATTTTACAATCACTGTATTCATCGATTTCAATTTCAAGATAGTTAAATAGTTTTCTTTGTTGATCTACTGTGATTATGGATCAAATTATTAATCGGTCAAAGCATACTTTGTTCGCCTTTGAAATAATTTTTCGTCAACAACAATTTTCAGAGTATCTAAGTATCTAAAGAAAATTTTTTTGGTCAGGCTATTGGTAGTTTATCACTAATAATAGTTTGCCTTCATCAACCAATGGATTCTTTTAGAAATTGGTTTAAGAAATGAACAAAAATCTTAAATACACAGAAAAGAAGAAACCACATTCTTAAAGTGAAAAGAAATTAACTCGTGGCAAAAACGATTATCTCGAATCAAAAAAAAAAAAACATTTTTTCTATTACTAAGGCGAATTAACGTAAATTTCCGAGAAGGAGATGATATGTTCACAAAAAAACTTTCACCTCCTTATTATTTGGTAAGTAAGTATTCAAGGCTCGGGGGTTTTAAAGGTAAAATAAAATGTGCACTCTAATAGTGCACTCGTACCAAATGAAGTGCTAACTAAATGGATATTCACAAACCAAACAATTTATCATTTAAAAATAATACTCACAATTAAAGTCTATATTATACGGTGTTGTGCCCACAATCTGTCACATCCTTGTTAATTTATGCATGGACCATAGATAATATATTAAACTGGATGACAACAAGGTTAGGTAAACATATACAAATTCAGTACCGTCAAATTTCAAAACCTATATTGTAAGCGAAATTCTCTACTGTGCGCATTGGTTTTACTATATTGAACATATTGCTCTTTTAACACAATATAGACGAATCATTTTAGATCAAAAAAGGCTAAACTGAAGAAGTTTTATGTAGCTGAACCTATCGGGCCAGTTTTTTTTTTTTTTTAAATGTTCATGATGGTCCATATAACAATAAATCCCTATTGGTCAAAAAAGCCCATTATTATAATAGGTGATTTTTGAAAATTTCAAAAACTTGAAAATATGCAACAAAATGGGCCAGAAACGTACAACAACGTAGGTTTTTGGGATCGCTTATCAATATTCTGAAGTCAAATTACGATATAATTCCCCTCCGGGGGTAATTCATCCCGCTGGTCCAATCTGAATATTTACAGAAACTTGCAGTGTTAGTTCAACGAAGGGCGAAAAATCCCATGAAGGGGGTAAGAATACCCCGTTCTAACTTCGAAATCGTGATCAGTGACCCCAAAAACCCACGAGTATACTTTTTTGGCCCATTTTATCGAATATTCACAATCCTGTTGTTTTACACCAGCGGGGCCGAATAGCCCCAGAAGAGGGGAGTAAATCTTCATTCTAACTTCGGAATCGTGATCAGTGACCCCAAAAACCAAAGATTTTAATTATTTGATCCATTTTGTTGAATACTTACAGAATATTGCAATTTGGGACCAGTGAGGTAAAAAAACCCATGAGGGGGAGATTATATCGAAATTCTGATTTCGAATAGTGATTAGAGACCCCGAAAACCCCTCAGTATACGTTTATGACCAATATTTTCAAGGTTTTAAAAGCACCTCATAAATGAATTTTAATGATTGGCCTATTTGGCCCATAGCAAAACTAAAACTGTCCACCAGCAAAAAGATTCCGAAGAAGAAGTCTTCCGGCCTTGAAGAAGAAGTAGATTCCGATATATATGGACCTTCCTGATCATTTAAAAAAAAACTGGCTCGATAGGTTGAGGTACAAAAAAATTCTCTTTGAAATGCTAAAATGACACGACTAATAACAAAAGCTACATAATAATAAAGTTCTTATCGAGGTCAAAAAAAAAGCCGATGAAGTACTCCGGCCGCTGAGTCGGTTTTTGTAGCGGATTGAGGTCCACGTAAACGTCCTATGCATTTTAGCATATTTTTTTTTTTTTTAGCATAATATGATGAAATACATAAATATTTTAGGAATTTAATATCTCTTTCTTTATTCAATTTCTGAACATAAATATTACACGTCAAAATTGAATTAAAACTGTTGTATATATGCATTATTTAGAATTAGCCTTTTTCCCCTGAAGAATAAAAAAAGATCCTCTAGATGGCAGGATATATTTATATCCCCCCCTAGTGTTGCCATCTAGTGGATCTTTTTTTAATCTTCTGAAAAAAGGCTAATTAAAACATTATATTTTTTAAATAATACTAATAAAAATTTTTAACTAACTACATAAGACAAATTATAAACATTATCATATTTTCATTAAATCCGGACATACAATAATTAATAATTCCAGGCCTTTGCCACTGAAGATTAAAAAAAGATTCGTCAGATGGCAACACTAGAGGGGGTACAAATATATCCTGCCATCTAGAAGATCTTTTTTAATTTTCAGAGGAAAAAGGCAAATTAAAAAAATTTTCTAAAATGATATTGTAAACTATTTTGCGAAAAAAAAATCTTCATGATACAACAATATCTTTTAAAATACGTAGAAGCTCCATCCATATTCAATTCTGTAAATTATACCTATCTTACATCCTGTTATTACTTATGTCAAAGAAGGTATACTACATGCAAATGAGACAGACATACTTCTTATTAATTTTGTTTAAAGGAATAGTATACAATGTCTCAAACACTAGTATATTCAGTGTCGAAATGTGCAAATTATATGAATACCAGCGTGATACCGCCCGCTTCACTGGGCTTAAAAGTAATAATCACCGCTTAATAGCCTCCCAATCGTTTGATCTCACTTATCTTCCTACCATAACACTCGCAAGGATTGTTTTACACAGCTAAAATGTATCCACAGTATATCAGATGACCATGGATTGTTTGACATTTACTATTTTAAATTTTTACAGAAATCTGTAATTTATGGTTCAAAATGATGTTTATAGGTGGAGCAAAAAAATGTCAGATAAAAATGAATTTTTTTAATAATTAAAAAAATATTTTTTTTTATAAATTATAGGTCATGTGCTATCTGATGTATGAGCTATATTGTTGATCAGTTTCATTCAAGTCCATTTCGTAATTTTTGCGTGAAAGTATAACAAACAAACAAACGTCCTTACTTTCACATTTATAATATATAGGGATAGGGATATTCGATATGCATGCCGACCATGAAAGTATTTAAGTTTAGTTGTGCTTATCGGATGGAAATTAACGATTTACTCCTCTTTACCAAGATGATGAGCGAGATCAAGATCAAGTCCAAGACCGCAGTTGTCTTGGTATTGCTCATGACGATTGAATCCTGCTATTGGTCTTCCATTATTAGTTTGAACCTTGGCCTTGCAAAAATATGTCTTGGTCTTGCAGAGTTTAGTCTTGGTCTTGATGTTACGAAAATAATCTCAGTCTTGGTCTTGGTCCATTTAGTCTTGTTTTAAATTTACTGAGATATAATAAAAAAGCACATTGAAAACTTTCTAGGGGGTTCATTCAAGTTTGGTAAAAGTTAGGTCTCGGTCTTGCAGAGTCTTGGCTGTGATCTTTAATCATATAGATGGGATCTGGTTATTTATCGTGTCGGAGTGATACAATAGTGGTTTTAAAAAATTTACATTATGAAGACCATAACTGCAACAACAAGATTAATTAAATTTGTTCCAGAATCTAAATATACGCTATCATCGGACATTATTGAAATAATTAGTAATATATAAAATAGAAGAAGAAATATTTATATAGCTTCTTACTTCCTTCATAGTAGAGTCCGTAGGTATTATATTTACGGAAAAATTCAATAGCGAGCATTATACGGAAAAATCCATTTTCAGTATCCGTACCTTTAATTTGCATCATACGTTTCCTTGTCCTTTGTTCGTAAATTTTGGATACATAGCTTCATTAAGAAACTATAATGGTCAGACTGTTCAAATTTTTAAGACCGTTTTAAAATCTATGGTCTAGTTCTTGAATTCCCTTCATAAACTTACTTAGCGATATCGAAAATTTCAATTTTCAGATTTCAAAACAAATATTTTATTTTACTGAATCAATTTCGAATAATTTATATCCTTATGACCCTAAAAAAAAAGTCTCGAAATGCTCAATATTATTAAAGCACCCGTTTCTGAATCCCTCAGTCTTTTCAACATTAGCATCTTCATCAACAATATATGAAATAATTTCAACCATCAGTTAGATTTCATCCACGCCCATTGCCATCACCTAGAATATCACTTGTTACACTGCATAAACCTCGTTAGATAAATTTTTTACCTATATTTTTCTGAATATCTATCTATCTATATGTTCAAATTTTATTCATACACCATATACATTTTCTCTTGTTGTCAGGTATAATTAGTTCATATCGGTGTACGATTTTTATTTATAATGAATTCCTGACCTGAAGCATTTAACTAGTTTTTTTTTTCTAGCCAATCACTAGTACCAACCTATACAGGGTGGATGATTTTAATATATTGTGGTTAATAGTTCCTTTTGAAAAAATCAATAAAAAAGTAACTTTTAAACAAAACGTATACAAGGTTCATTTTGTGACTACAAAAAATCAAAAATATTGCAGCACGCTTTTTTAACCAACTTCAAAAAAAGAGGAGGTTATCTATTCGACTGTATTTTTTTTTATGTGTGTTACCTCAGACTTAAGTATGCACGACAAGAGGACGAATAACTCAACATCACGCCCACCGATTTCGATGATTCTTTTTTAGTCACAAATTAGTTAGTGTACTCCAGATTCACTAAAAATCACAAAATAAATAAAAAAACTTTTAACACAAAGAAAACCGACTTCAAAAGAAAAACTTTTCCCTTAAAAAAAAATAAATTAATTAATTAATTAATTAATATACACTAAAAAGTAAACAAATAACGAGAATATAATGTAGTTAAAATTATTGTTATTTTTGAAGTCGGTTTTCTATTTATTAAAAGTTTTTTTTTATCCATGCTACCTACGCTTGTTAAAATTTTTAATTGCTTTTATCTCAAATTCGTGGTAAACTGTATTCAAATTTTAACAGCGTGCGCATTAGGCTTTTAACAACTTATATTCAAAGTTTTGAAGATTTCTTAAGATTTTGTTTGCATGATCCAAGAGAGGAGTAATGAATGAAAAACAAAAGGGAAAATCAATTACTCCAGTTTCCCGTACTGTAATTATAGGCTATATGAAGGAGTAAAAATATTATACAGAAGACTGAACGCTTCCAATAAAAACCTACTAGTTAAATAAACGACTAATAAAATTAACGTTTCATTTAAAAATAGATGTAATTGTGAATTATGGTTATAAACTCCAGTCAAATTCTACATTGAAATCGCAAAACGCGATGTAAAGCTGTTTTTTTGGTATGTTATTTGGACCGCTTAGGAGAGTGTGAAACAACGTTTTGCAAGCAAAAAAAGTTGAGTTCCAGATTTTGAGACTCTTTTTTTGCAAGCAAAAAAAGTTTTGCTCCTGTGTTTTTAACTTATTACGGAGGGGTCCAAATTACACACCATTAAAGCAGATTTATATCGCCTTCCAGCCGTCATTTATACTAGTTTACGGAAATTTTGTAAATTTCTTGAAGTGTATTTTCTAGAAAACTTTTTTTTCGTTTTCTTCAAAAAATTTTCATAAGGCTCGCTACCTAAAAATTTTTATCTGTGTAAGTACATGATTTGGAAAAAAGGATATTTGATAGCATTTCAAATAAAAATGTGATGCCAAAACATGTTCTAAAACAGTAAAACAAAAAAATGTAAAAATTTAAATTGTATTTAAAACTTGGCATTGAGTATTTTAAAAAAGGCGGTCCTTGGTGATGATAGAGATGCTTATCTATAGTATAATATAAATATTTATTATCTATGATACATACTATACAATTCACACCTAATTTGCGCCCTCACGGGTAAACAGTGTTGTTTACGAAAAAATGTTTCAAACTAAAGTTGTTTATTTTTGGATAATGACGGACCCGTAGGTCAAGACTCAATTGACCTATGTTGCTCATTTACGAACTCACTTTTTGCGTCCTGTGTACGCTGTAAAAATTTCAGCTTGATGTCTTTTTTCATTTTTGAGTTATCGAGTTGACAGACGGACGGACGGACGGCCAACCGGAAATGGATTTTATAAACACCTATACCAAATTTTATTCATAGCATCAATATTTCTAAGCGTAACAAACTTGGATCTAATCTTAGTATACCTTGCATATCACATATATGCATGGTATAAAAATAAGGTCAGTTACTTGGCACACTGTGTCTGTTAAACATTTATTATCTATTAATGCATGCAGTTTTTTTTACGTCAATTCTCAGTATTATTAATGGATAATACTAGAGAGATTATAAATAAAATTATTAAAAATGTTTATACTATAACTCAGCTATTTCAAATTGATTCTTCGTAATACAAAACTAAAAAAAAATATCATTATTCTGAGGATAACTAATAATATAAATAGTTATTATTAGAAATAGAATTATACTAAAGAAAACATTAATTCAATGAATTTGATTTGATTCACCTTAAAATCTATACAAAATTAATTTAATCTTGATTATAAAGACAACTGAGATATTATATGAATTTAATTATAACAGTTTATTGAGTGAATTGCAACACGATATAAATAGGGTTGTGCATTCGACATGGTATAAATGCCTTTGGAAACGCCTACTTTGTTCAACTGTATCCACTACTCAACACTAGGAGTAAATTGGACGAACGTCTGAAACATCGACTTTTCAGGCCATGTATCCGGCCCGTACTCACGTACGCTGCAGCTTGCGAAAATGCAAATAATTCAAAAATCGTTGTCTTCGGACGATTTTGAAAGTCCCCCTACGATATCCGGCTGAAGCTCTACACAGAGAAACTGGGCACCCCACAATCAAAACATTCATACAAAACATTTCGAAATCCTATTTACAATCCTCCCGCATAAAATCCTGTCCCGGAAATCAATGAAATAGGCCAATTTGATCCGCGTACATTGCTTTTCAGAAAACGATACCGCATGCCACATGATGTCGATTAGTACAGACTCGGTGTAATCTAAATAAGGTCGAGTTTTAGGGATGGTTTATCCGTCCAATTTAGGTAAATTTTAGATATCAATGGTTTTTTATATAAGATTTTTCCTTTTAAGAAACGATGTAAAATTTTTATATATCTCGATGTATTTATTTAATAAGATGATGTATTATAGGAAAAGCTTAGGCTTGGAAATACAGCTTCTAAAACGTATTGTAATTTAACATTGTAAACTGACGATATTAATAAACAATTTTCAACTTGAACTTCAACACGGTATAAATAGGGTTGTTTTTTTATTTTTATTTTTGTAATATTTTAGAAAATTTAAAACACAAAACTATTTTGATTCCTTAGAAACAAAAATCAGAAAAATTATTTTAAGCGAAACATTCTGTTCTCCTTATAACGTGTGTACTTTGGACGATGTTGGCGCTAATTAAAAACGCTTCATAAAGTATCTCTTAGGTGAAAAATCAAATAGCATTAGCATGAGTTTCAACACAATGCTCTCATAATTTATATAACTAGAATAATATTGCCTTTATTTTTAAACATCGACAATATTGTTGCCTTAATAATGAAATTATTGTGTGAAAACTCAGATGAATAATGTAGTAAGCATATATAGAAGTTATAAATTACTCCTCGCACGGCGCTAAATTCAGTTCTTCACGCTACGAATAATATAGATTTTAGTATCCATGATGAATCAAAAATACGAGAAAAGTAATTAATAAATAAACTGACAGAAAATGCCACAGGATGAAAAATGATGGAAAGATTCAATTAGGTACTAGTTGATTTTTAGAATAAAATGAAATATTAAGAATCAAAATTTTATAGTATATATCGGATGCATCACAAAAAATGGTCAATAATTTAAGGAGTCATAAGATACGGCAAAACAAAACAAGAATGGAACATGTCCTCGGAAACAATTCATTTTGGAGCGTAAGAAATTTTGCAAACATTTTGCATATTGGTATAAGTATAACGACAAAACAAAAGTTCAAATTTTATCGTTCAATTAGTAGGGAATTCAATATTAAAAGCTCTTTATGATTCATCAAAGTTATTCTCAAATTATGCGTTATCATGTAGTAAATCAAGGTAATTATTCATTAAACAACGTAGTGAGTAACAATTTCGTATAATTTTGGTTTTCATTAATATCATTACTTAATTTTAAGCTTCTGATGATGATGATGATACGTTTCATATCCTCTCGAGGACGTTGGAGACCACTTGATTCCATTTTTTTCTATCTTGAACAATTCCGATGACTTCTGTGAATTTGATTTTGGTCCATTTTGTGATGTTATCTAACCAAGTTATTCTTTGCCTACCTCTGGATCTTTTTTGCTCGAGTTTACCCATAAGAATAAGTTGTTGCACTTTATATTTTTCGGGGCGCATTAGGTGGCCAAAGTAAAAACACTGTCTTATTTTAATTACTTTTGATAGAGTCTTTTTTTCATGTATTATTTTCAATACTTTATCATTAGTCACATAATCTGCCCATTTAATGTTTAACATTCGCCGAAAACACCACATTTTGAACGCATTTATTTTGTTAATTACGTCACTTTATAAAGTCCATGTTTCACACGCAAATAACAAAATGGACCAAAATACTTCAAAATCATGAAATAATAAAATAATAAAATCATGAAATATTTGTGCCAAGACTCATGTTCTAACAATATGTGATTAAACAATTAAGTACAGTAAATTTTAAGTAAATATAGGTATATATATATATATATATATATATATATATATATATATATATATATATATATATATATATATATATATATATATATATATATATATATTTACTTGGTATCAAAAGATAGAGATATATCTTATTTTTTTAACTTGAAAAATTTGTAACGCTAACCATTTAAACGAATTTCATGAGTTTGGTTTGTCAGACTATGAATTTACCCTTCTCTTTAATAGTATAATATACCTTTTAAGAACGTAAAAGTTCAAATAGATGCTCCGGGGTAAATATAAATTCAAGAAGAATATAATTTTAAGATTATATATACAGTGTGTCTACTTAAGTTGGCACTATATGAAAAAAAATTTTATTATAGGGTTTACGAAAAAAATTTATTCCTTATAAAATCTTTGCTTTTGAAAATATTCAGTTATTTTCACTTTTGACATCGAATGTACAGGATGTTCGATATGGATTAATGTATTTAAAGAATTTTGTAGAATTACAATAAGCATGTTGACTAAATTTTTTTATCACTTTAGGTGAAGAATACTTACTGCACGGACAGAAAAAGGAAGTTGGTTTTTAAAAATCTTCAGAAGTACGGAAGAAATGAACGTTTCAAATTTCTAATTAAACAAAGAATTCCATTGTCCAATATCACCATAGAGATACATATAAAATACATATAAAACTTAGTTTTGCTAAAAGGGAATGGGCAACAATCTTTGAATGCTTATAACTTCTTCGTTCTTTAATTAATTTTAATTTACCTTTCAAATCTTGTCATGGTATCAAATCTAGTTTTACATTTTTATGCGTAATATGGCCATTACCGTGTTACATGTAATGAACGCAAAGGTGGATACGTTGCAAAAACGAACTAAAGATAGCTATTGTTACTTACGTCAACAATTATAATTGTATTAGTAATGGAATGTATGGAAAATAAATGTACATTAATTATTTAGTTACATATCATTCATTAAATGTTACAAATCAGCAAATAAACATTTGAAGTACGGCGGCTGGTTAATTAGGATAACAGATAACGTGTTTTATAAGTAGGATTTGCAAATTTGATTTAAAATTGAAATGTTCAAAACATTTCTATCGAATTTTTTCCCACCCTGTACACCCTGTACATTTCATGTCAAAATTGAATAGCTGAATGTTATTATTTTCGAAAGCAAAGATTTTACAAAGAATAACCTCGAAACATTTTAATAAGAAACTTATGTAGACACACTGTATAAAGGAAATTCAAAAATTACGGGAATAATCTAAGAACTCGAGTAAGGCTCTTTGTTTTGAAAAACGAAAAAAACACATGAAAAATCTTTTTCATAGCTTTTTCATTTGATTGAATGGACAACGAAATTTAATTTTAAAATTTTCATATCTCAATCAATTTTTAAGCTAGAAAATCGAAAAAAAAAAAACAAATATGGGCACAAATACATCAGCTAGAACTTTAATTTGAACTTTATCTTCATTTAATGCATAGTGATTTTTCATACACCAATGTAAGTTTTCCAAAATTTGGGATATAATTTATTTATGCAAAATAGTTAAAATAAGTCAATAGTTAATAACAATAAATGGTCCTTTCTATTTTGTTATTATAAACCGAAAACCGAGGAATCACAAATATGGTTTTTTCCACTAAAATTCAGATATTTCGATACATATTAGATATCTGAAATCCTCAAAAATACCCGTTAATACGCCCAGGTGTGATTAAAAATGTAATAAATTCGGTTCCTCATAAAGACCAACTAATATCATCGGATAAAATTTCAAATTGATTTGATAAAATTTCAGTTATAATGTGCTAAAAATTTTGCGACAAACATTGTAGACATCTCAGATCGAAATATAAGATATATACTCAATGTCACAAAAAATGCTCGTTTTAAAACATTCTAAGTGTTACTATTATAACATAACATATGATGCGTACGCTTAGAATGTTTTAACTGTGGCACTTTTTCTGACAGTGAGTGTGCATATATAGAAGAACTTGTGAGATTTCTCATTTCGTTTTTCGGATAGAAAACAATCACTTCCAATCAGAAACTTAAGAGGTAATATTTGTCATACCCCAATAAGCATCTGAATTCCAGAAATAGTTATTAGAGGCGTCTGTCTCATTGTTCCATTAACTATGAAATAACAATTATCCGTAATATATTACTTAGCTATGATACGTTCTGATCACTATATTTTCATTGACCTAAAACCAATCTTTTCATTGTTCGGTTCTGAAATAGTATATAAAGCTTTTGATACAGTTTTAGGAATAAATATAGCTTTAAATCGAAAATTGTTTAAAAAAATGTAAAATAAGGAAAAAATACAACGAAACGTTACTATACTTTATTGTGTTCTATTCTTTGCATTTAATGGTACACAAGAGTGTTTTAAATTTCTTTTAAGGCATTCTTCGACTTTCTTCCTGTGCTTTTTTAACTGTTGAGTAAAAAAAATAATTATTTTTAATATTGTTTATGGAGAGCATTTCCTGCCATACTGGAGGTTAAATATATAAGCTGATTTGTTAGTCCCAAAAACTAAATAAAATAATTTTAAAGAAAATTCTAAAAGAGTATTTTTAACCTGAGTTACCAAGTTTACGTATCTATTGATATGTGACGTCATTAGTGGATGTAGTTGTTCTGTAACAAGTGAAATTAACAAAATTTAAAAAGCCTTCAACAAATTTTTCGGTTACGGAACCCTAAACTAGTACTTGAAACATAGCTAAGAAAACTCACAATTAAATTAGCTTTCAAACGAAACAAAAAAATCAAAATCGGTTTCAGACAGACAGACACACACACATAGCGGTCAGGCACATAACATCTCTTTTTTTTTGTTTCGGAGGTTAAAAAGACTTTAAATGAAACCCTTTTGCCAAATCATATCAGTCGTTGACTTATCAGATGATAGGTGCCTCATTGCTAAGTGCAGGATAAGTGACAAATTTTCTGAGATTTTTTTAAAAAATTTTCATATTTTGATGGCCTATTTTCGTTGTTATTTGATTTTCACATAATTGTCTTACCATTGTTTAAGAAAGAAGGACAGTGTATATTTTGGTATCTAGAATGCTATATACCAATATAATATGTTTGTATTGCGAATGCAAGGCTTCTATTTAAAAGAACAAGACCTCCCGGTTCATCTTAATTATTAATTTTTGTTAATTTCTTTCTTTTTTATTTCTCATTTTTTTGACGAGGTCATTTTTGTTCGCTATCTAAAGGAGGGCGTGGTTATAATGATGTTGTGTATATTTTTTTATTTTTTATTACAGGAAAAGTACTATAGAAAAATATTTTTATACCACCCGAACATTTGTATAAAGAATTCAGTGTTTACATTTAAAAGTAGGTATACACATTGGGTATTACTATTTAATATATATATTTTTTTAATTAAGTATCTATAACTCTCAAATTCTTAAAACCGTTATACCGACAGATAAATTCATCTACTTTGATTTGTAATCGAGTGATAATAGCATAGAAAATTCTTAAAATAATGTAAACACATAATTTTGAAATTTATAATAAATGAAAATGGAATTTAAGTTGTAGACAAATAATAAAAACTGATTATTATTGATTAAAGACTTAAATTTGGAAATTTCTGGATTTCTGGAAAATATTCATTATAAGTAAAATTTTAGTAAGCAAATAAGAATTATCATAAAGTTATTTATCGTATTCCTCAAAACCAAATTCAATACGGATTGTTAAGTTATTTGTCTCCTATTAATATTGTAAAAATGTTTTGGGCTATAAGAGTGTACATGCTTTTCGTCAAATAATGATTTTGAAGTATACGGTTCCACGCAATAATTTTTCTTACAATATATTGTGTACGAAGTGTTTAAAATTCTGAAGCATACAATTCTGTTAATATAGACACTTCTCTTCAATCACCAATACTCCAACTCTTAATAGGTATTTTTTTTAAATAAGAATTTCTCCACACTATACCCATTGCGAAAGAACAACATTAAGTATAAAATGGCAAAAATAATATAAAAATATAGTAAATATTATTTGTTTGTTATAATTCTATCTTTAAATAACCTTTGTTTATCTAGTGTCCTTATTTACAGAAATAAAAACAAAACAGGTTCTAAAAAATATCAAAGAAAATATGAATGGAATACTAACGTCATATTTGTTATGTTTATAAGCGACAATTTACTCAAATTTTACATGAACTGAGATTTTCATTTACGAGCTCATTGTAATTATTCCCATCACTACTTACTAGCTCATCTGCTTGTAATGGTTGCATTGGGAATAATTGAGGCATCATCTATGTAGGTATTCTATGTGTTCTATTACATATACTTACCTTTAAGTAGATAATGATCAAAACAAGTACAGTGTGTCGTCTTTCGAAATCTATTAAACATCTCAAATTCGTTCATTGCTTGTATTTTTATATGTATATAATGACAGAGTATTTTCGTAATATAACGAACCAGAACAGAAAGAGAACACGTCTGAGAACAAAATTGTAAAATAAATTTGGCATAAAAAAGGCCAAACAAAATCATGAAGTAAACTATTACCACACCAAAAAATTCAAAATGAAATTATTCAATTTTCAAAACTGTAAACTGATACAATGTGAACTTTCTTTAAGAATAACTGTGTCTTATCAATCTCAATATTGGGTAAATTAAAGTAAAGGTAGTAAATTAAAGTAAATTAGGGGTAAATTATCCCCCTTAGTAAAAACGTGTAGCCAAGATAATAAAGTTTTAAGTAATTTCGAAACAGTTTTGGTTTCTTAGCTTAATAGAGAACTTGAATTAATTTTTCACTCAAATTCATATATAATTGAAAGAATAATTCATTTAAGGTATATTTAAGTAATTTTTTTTAATATAATTCCTTTTTTTTTTATTATTATAATAAAGAAGAGTTATATTTTTGAATAAAAAAACAGTAGTGGCGTATTTACCCCCGTGGAGGCTGTGAGCCAATTGCAATCACGCTAAATTTAAATTTTTGAGTTGTTTCTATGGAAAATTACGTTTAATTAGATAAACTAGTAATCATTCTGCATGTTATTTTTTCATTTCTCCGTACGGTGGCGTTGTTAAAACGAAGTCTTGGCGTCACTGGCGTTTAAATTAAAAGTTTAGAAAAATTATAAACTTACATAAAAAATCTGGCATGAAAATTAGAAAAAAAAAATTTTTCTTAGTAGGTATTTTTTAGTAAACTTTCGAAAAAAAAATTGAAAAACATTCAACTCAATTGTTGTCATATTGGCATAACATTTTTCCTAGGTTTGCACGTCTTAAACCTATTATTCAATATTTTTCGAAAGCTTATAAAGGGATCATTTTAAAATCATAATGATTAAAAGGATCCCCCCATTAGGGTAAAATGGGAATCAAAATGCATTTTATGAAAATCAAAGGACCCCGACAATTAATATATATAATTTTAGTATATATAAATTTAGTATATAATCCATGTTTAATGTACTAACCAGCTCTCCAATCGATTTGATAGTCTTTAAATAATTAGAAAAGAAACCAGATGATATTGTTACAGGCCATGTAAAATACCCTTCACAAAAATTAAATATAGGTCTAGAAGTCTGGAAAAGATTGTTCCCATAGTAGTTAGATATGCTGGCCATTTAATTAACAGCATATCCTTCAACTAAACGTTGCTGTTCAAGTAGCATCCTGGAGAATCTACAGCCATTTAATCATACAACTAGGCAAATGACTTGGATCGATAACGTTTAACTACTTGAATAGCTTAGTCATTAAAATTTAGTTCCAGTTTCTGCCGCCTGGTGCTGATACTCACACACTCTATCAAAACTTAAATGGTGAAAAAGGGCAGTGACAAAAAGAACTAAGTGTGATACTTTTAAAAATTGGATTTCACGGCAAGAGTTCCAGTACTCAGATACGAACTATCGCGACAGAAGTCCAATTTCTTGTCCAGGGATTTAAAAAATGTAGTTTAAAGATTGCTATGAATCAAGGGAATAAAAATAACAAAGAAATATATAACTGTGAAGGAAAAGAGAAAGATAATAGTCATAAAGAAACAAAACTATCGATCAGAGAAAAATGAGGAAACTAAAAGAATGTATTTCTCTTTTTTTTTTTTGAAAACAAGGAAATGAAACCACCTACAGAAGACTGGTGGCAATATACATATATGTTTTGTTTTAGTTAGGCTAAATTATTATCTGTGTGATCAAGTAGCCCGCAATAGTTAAAGTTATCCAGTACGTTCCATTTTACCCGATAGCTTTCCTTTTTACCCTAACACTGAAGGTAAGATGTTAAGATTCTACTCCATGGGTTGTTACTGATTTTGGAATCAATATTAATAATTTATAATTACAGAATTTAAAAAAGGTATAATCAATTTTTAAAAAAATACAAAATTATAATAATGTTTAAGTTTACTTTCAAGACCGATTAAAATAAAACTTAATAATCTGTTTAGTTTTTTTTTTTTTTTTTACAACACAAAGTTGGTCATCCCGTCTTAAGTTATTGCAAGGGGCAGTAGAATATTAATGTACATAAAGTTTTTATTTAAATCATTTATTTAATTCTTCTATTTATTTAATGCCTATCCTATTATTTTATTCATGTAAATCAGGTAATACACATAATTTAAACTTGAGGAAAAAGGTTACCAAAATATAAACAACTAAGGGTAGAGTTTGTGTATATATCGTGTTAAATATATGCATTTCATGGTAGGATGCAAGTAAATTAATTATTGAGATATATTTCAAATGTCTAGCTTCTTTTGAAAGCGGAAGAGCATAGTCCTGTTTATGAAAATATTAAGAAGATAACGAAATTTTTTAGATCTTTTAATATATTTGTTAACATATGTGCTAGAAAAAAAACGCTTCCGTGAGTCTAATTTAAACCTAAAGAACCGTGAAAGGGAACGATGGGAAGTGTCACTGTCAACGTATTGTTTATATGTGTTAGTCGAACGAAAATAGATTATCTTAAATACTTGCATAATATTATGTAACTTTTTTTTAATCATAAATAATAAAGTTTCTTTAAAAAAGCAATTAAATAGAATATCGACTCTTTGTCTAAAAAACTTAAAAGCTTTCTGTACAATACCAACAATATTTTCATGTCAAAAGAATTCAAATGAAGGGAAGACAAAGAAATAGATTCAATTGGACCAATTTCTGATACTTCGAGTAGAGCCATGAGAGAGGCTCACCGACTCCTTTCTTTCCTATTATGGCAGCTCCTTAAATAGTTTCCGATGGGTCACTGGGACTATTTGAAAGTTAAATAATACTTTCGGAATGATAAATGTTAAAAAAAATGTTTTTAGAATAAGGTATTCTACTTTGTTTGAAAAAAAAGTACTTCAAAATGTTGATTTTTCTAATAAAGAGCCACAAAAAATATAATTCGGCAAAATAAACACGCTATAAAATAAATTAAATTAAAGCAGCCATTTTGGTGAAGTGATATTAGTAAAAACAACGGTCGTGTATGCAATTATAAAATGTATAAATAAAGTTGATGGTAACATAAAATACAATTATTATGAAAGACATCAAAAGTTAGTAATTAATGCATATTATGTTTGCCTACATGATGTCACATCATGGTAGCTCATGTTTTAGGTTACGTGATATGTAGATTAAAAATTACTTTTTATTTAAATATAATAAAACAATAATGTGCTTTTATGACTGAAAATATAAGATATTTAAGGATATTTCGACATAAATGTTAATTTTTATCAAATTTCATTATTTATTTTTCATTACCGAAAGTATCCTGTTTTTTCCGAATTTAATTTTTCTGGGTTTTGTCATTGCAGTTACTTACTTACTTAGAATTGTAAAAATGAACTAATTTGACAATATTCGGGTATTAAACATTGCTCATGTTTAATATATGGATACTGTGTACTGTGTAGCAGTAGCAGAGAAAGTAGACATTATTGTACTCGTTTGGTTGTTTAATGCGGATTGAATTGCATTAGTGCAATCTGTTGTAATAGTAAGTTGTTATACATAACATTGTATCTCTAAATATGCACATGGTCAGAATAGCATTAAGTGTGTGTGTATACACATTGATTGGTAAAATGGTAGTATCTACCACCTAGCTATCTATCTATCTATATTCTATCTATCCATCTATACATGTAGAAAATAATTATTGGTGAGAGGTAATCATATACATCAGTACAACTAACTAAACTATATGCTGGGAGATGCTCACAGATTCCAACCTGATGATTTTTGGCGGTCTACGTGAAGAGTTAGTTTATAAATATGGTGGAAGCACATTATTTGCGCTCCCACTATGTCTTTTCTGTACCTATCAGAGGCAGTGAGTGAGTTCTTTTAGCAAAATACTTTTAACAAAAAGGAAACCCACTTCAAAAGAAAAACTTTTCAAAACAAATTAATATGCACTTAAAAGTAAAAATATAAAGATAATCTAATGTAGTTAAAATTATTCTTATTTTTGGAGTTGGTGTCAGCCAAGGAAACAACTCTGACAGAACAGTTTGCTACATTAGCTAGGCTGACACCGATTCCAAAAATAACAATAATTTTAACTACATTATATTATCATTATTTTTTTACTTTTTAGTGCATATTAATTTGTTTTGGAAAAGTTTTTCTTACGAAGTCGGTTTTCTTTTTGTGAAAAGTTTTTTTTATTTTGTGATTTTTAGTGAATCTGAAGAACACTTAATAATTTGTCACTAAAAAAAGAATCTTTGAAATCGGTATTCTTGATATTGAGTTATTCGCCCCCTTGTCGTGCATGTTTAATGAAAATTTAAGACTTTTATGGTTTTCTCATGGATGCCGTGGTCTGAGCTGGACGAAAATTAATTCTACAGAGAAACGCATACATCATTTGACAACTTTTATTAAAATGTTTAAATAAGTTTAAATTTAATAGTGCTTAGCCCATGTATAATTCATTGTTTCCCTAATAATTTCGATTTCGAATTTAAAAAAAAAAAAAAATTAAGATAACCTTATTCATACTTCCAATCCACGACACAAAGCAGAAGATAATATTCACTTGCAATTCAAAATCTAGAAAATACAAGCTGTAGATGATCCCGATTAGACTTTTTTCCCATAGGCAATTTTTTAATGTAATGTGTATTCACATAGATCAGTAGTGTTTAAGGTATAAACAAGAAAATAATGTGCTGAAATTTATTCCAATCTCCCAGTTGTACTGGTTCTATGTATAATATCCATGTATGTATTCAATCTATACAACAAAGCATTGTTATTTGTGCATATAAATTATATATAACAGAATTTAATCATCCAAATAAATCATATCATAAACCAATCACATCATATCCTGGCTGGCTAGGGTTTTAAGGAAATGACTACCAAAAATTATTTAGAAAAAAAAACTAAATAAAGCAACTAACAGAAATCAATTATTTAAAATAATCTATTACAAAATAATAAAATTTAAAATAATCTATTACAATATAATAATCTATTACAAAATAATAAAATGATATTGTTACTGTTTCGGCAGATGAACTACCAAATAGTAATAAGCACTGCTTCTCTGTAAGTTGTCAGTTTTAGTTCAACTAAGTGTCAGTGTTCATATATTAAAATAAAGGAAGACACCACAAATTTTGTACTTTTACAGGACAAACAAACAAGCTTTTTAACCTATGGGATGGAACAAAGAAATAATGCGTCTCTGAAGTAAGAATTATCCTCAAGCTGTTCTAAGCGTCCTAAAGTGGGGATCCTGTGTGCCAAATGCATTTGCATTCAATAAAACAGCGGTTACTTCAAAAATTTGCTTCGAATATTGTAAAAAAAATTCTAGACGTAATATCTCAGTAATAGTTATTATTTTCGCATATTTGCTTATAGGAACTTTTTTCATTACTTTGAGCTAGAGAACAGACACCCCAAATAGTTCGAAGAAATTTTTAAACATCTTGTTTGTGATATTTTTAATCAAATGTCAAATTATGAATTTACATTTTAATTAACTGTTTTTTAATTCAGAGCTAAAGCTTAAAAATGATAATTTCAAGAAGTTCACGAATCGGAAAAATACGGTTTATATTTATATGGTTTTCTGTGTTTTACACAAACAGTATATTTGTACTTTTATTGAAATTAATCAACTAAAGATCCTTAATTCCATTTTAAAGATCTGTTCAAAGACACCGTTGCCTAAGATTTGTACATTTGTAAACATACAAAGCCACAGAAAATAATTTTCACAAAACCAATATTAACGAATTTTTTGACTTTCACAAGAATTACTAGTTGATTCATTCATATTCAACTCTCTATCTTTAATAGTTTTGAAGAAACTGGAACCCAAAATTTTGTCCTATTTTGCTCTCTAACGGGTATAATATATCCGAAAAAATGTTTCAAACAAAAATTGTTTATTTTTTTATAAGGAACATGTTTAAACTTTTGTCTCTAAAGGTTTACAAGATGGATCCTACGGTCCCAAGATAACATTGACCAAAGTTCATTTACGAACTGGCCTTTACGTCCTGGGCATGCTTTAAAAATGTCAGCATGATATTTCTTTTCGTTTTTGAGTTATCTTGGAGGCAGACAGATGGACAGACGGACACACGAAATTGGATTACTTAAGTGATTTTATGAACACCTATACCAACATTTTGTTTGTAGCATCAATGTTTCTAAGCGTTACAAACTTGGGACTAAAATTAGTATACCTTGATATATATTTCATATATACAGCGTATAAAAATAAGATTTCGCACCAATTAAGTAAAACCCATAAAATTGAGAACATAAGTCTTAAAGGGGAGCAAAAAGAAATGAAGGCAATAACACAGTTTTTATTTATTTATTTTTTTTTTGTAGCAATTGCCAAGTGAAGCGGCCGGTTACCTACCAGTGATTAATAAAATAAAAGCTTCCTTTAAAAGCAAACAGTTGTATGCATAGTAAGTCAAGTATAGCTGCCACCCGGATTAATAAAATATCAGAAAGTTATCACGCAAGTTTAAGAATATATTTTCTATCCATCTATCCAATTTCACTAATAAAATAAAGCCAGACGCTTTAATTTTATATATATATATATATATATATATATATATATATATATATATATATATATATATATATATATATACGCTTATGAATAAATATAAATGTGTTTAAAAAACCCTCCACCTACCATCGACATATACAATATTGTTGTAAATGTATTATTATGATTATGACTATTATTATTGCCATTCAAATTGTTTACGGCGATGCGATAATAATAATATGTTTTCATGAACAAATAAAATTATTTTACATGCAGCATTGTAATGTTATGGATACTGATACCGATACTGATACTCATTCAATGAGAGAACGTTACAAATACGTATAATCATTCAATTTATATGCAAAATAAAAAATTATATTATCAATAGTCTTCTACGTTATTATTATTATTATTATTATTATTTATCAATATTGATAATGTTTTATGAATAAATCAGTTTATCTTCTTTTTTTTTTAATTGTATAATATTTTTATTGAGGTATATATTTTTATGAATGTAGGAGCTACTTTCGAGGAAATTACGACGAATTAAAATATAAATCTTGAGATCAAATATAAACCTAATAAATATTTCCAGTATATTGAATGCGTTTCTAGTATTGCCGTGTCTTTTATTGATTGTCTCGTATTGATTGATAATACTATTCAAAATCGATCAATATTAATATTATTAGAGACTTGCCTGATACCAGCCCGTTTCACTGGCCTTAAAAGTAAAAAACATCGCTTTATAGCCTCCACCTCTCTTGATGTGCACAGTTTTCAATTTTGGCAAATGTAAAATAGTCATAATTCATTGATTATATAAAGTTGGCCATGAATGGTTTGATATTATTATTTTAAATTTTTACAGAATACTTTAATTTATGATTCAAAATAATGATTATAAATCTGCTCCATCTATAATAATTGTAAACCCAACAGATATCCTACCAAAGAAAAATGAAAGAAAAAAGGATAAATATCTATCTCTCCGGAAAATTTACATAAACACATTATCTTTCATTAAAAACTTTATTTTTTCAAAAAGTTTTCGTAGGCTGTAAAAAATGTATTTCAAATATTGAGATCTGTTTTCTCGAAACGGTTAACTCTTGAGAAAAATGTGTTAGGTGGAGTATGAATCAATCTTCAAACTTTAAAATCGGTTTTCCAAACAGTCGTATCTTTCGCACACAATTACATCAAATAATTCCATCCGAATATTTTATCTAGAATTGTATTTGATTAACCAGGACTAAGAAACTTGGGTGAGTTGCGTAAACCTAGAAGTTCCAACTCTTTTTTGGAGTAAGATTCCGATCTGCTATAAAAAAACTTCTTGCAGATTCTATGTTTGACAAATAAAAACGTTATTATATTTGTTCCGTTTTACAAAATAATTTAATTAACATAGAAAAATATCAAACAAACACAATTTTTAAATAAAAAAACTGCTTGAAGCAGTAAAGTACATTGAATTAAATATGAGTATTTTAACAGAAAGATAACTTAAAAGGAAAATCAAATTAATTCTCACAATTAAACAAGAATCCAAGCATATAAACATTTTTGAAAAAAAGAAGGCAAAATTCCCGTCATGTATATTATTTGTATTTTTGTGGTGTTATGTGGCTTGCTTATGTACTATGAAATAATCATAAAGTCAGTCAGGGTTATGTCAACCGTTCTTTGACCAGCTATGTGAAACTTGAATTTGTTTATCTAATGGTTTGAAGATTTTTCTTTAGTTGTAACCGACCGAGAATTTATTCGTTCTGTCATTTAAGAATAGAAAAGGTTTCCAAAACAAGAAAAAAAACTATAAAAATGACAAAAATTTGTATAGATTTTTGTGTTTTTTGGAAATTTTTTGCATCTTGTTCTTGGCTCGCTAGAGAGTCCCCAAATTAAGTTTATAAATTTTAAATTTGAAACAAAAGCAAAACGGTATGAGATATTAATATGATCTTTTTTTTGCTATCGTTAGTTATTTATTATGAAGGAACGCAATTGTAGTGTAGTGCAGTTATGTAGCTGTTAGTATTGCTACGAACTGCTACGCTTAGAAATTTGAGCAAATAAAATTCCCGCATGTTGTTGTACAGGCGATTTTCAGTACTTATATGTATTAGAGTTTCCTATACCTTATATATTTCAACGAGTTATTCATGCTAAGTAACAACGAGTTGAACGAGGTTAGTTGTTTGAAGAATGCTAGCCTTTTATTAGCAATCAAGACAAACAAACCCAAAACGTTAATCAAACTACAGGGTAGTCGTTTATATTAGCAAAACACGGTTCAAAACATCTTTATCTTTTTAATTTCTCCTTTTATTTAACTGGTTTATTACAAATATACATTTTAAAATTTTCCAAATAAACTTAAACGAAATATTATCAGATAGTAAATGGTTGGGCATGCTATTATGACTTTATGGATTATATACATTAAAAATTTATATAATATGTTTACTGTTGTAGGTTTAACTAACATTAGACCAAATTTTAATTTTCTCTATTAAACACGTTTTCTGTCTATGTATAACATTACAAGAAACATTTATAAAAATGTCACGAAATTGTCACTAACGAAAGAAGATAGAAATTTTCTTTGCAATATCATTTTTAGGATACCGTATTCAAACTAATAAATATGTTATTTTAAAATGTATTTTTTATACATCGGAAATGTGCAGTTTGAACTCTCTCTATTTTACTTAACTTGGAACAAATCAGAATTTTTTTTGCGGATTCGTATTCCAGTGTGCTATTAGTAATTTTGATGCCAAGAATAAGCATAATACAGACACATTTTATATTCAAAAAATATTAAAATATGTCTCGTTGGTAAGGCTTTTAAGAAGGGCTGAAAGTGTTGCACTATCAATGACATAAAGAAGAAATTATTTTTTACAGTTTAATTCAGCTAGTTACAAAAGTGTGTTTTTTATTTTTATTTTTTAAATATGATAATTTAATTTTGAGAATTTGCTGGTTAAAAATTTTCTTGGTGGAAACTTTTTAAGCTGAGAATATCCGAAATTTAAAAATAAAGTTTGAATCCAATGATCGAATCAGGTATGATAATTAGATACATTGGTTTACTAATTAGAACCCATTAAGAATATAAAATAATCAAATGATAATTTAAACGATAAAAAAAGGTTTTTTTAAATCTTTCTTTAAAAATTAAAAGTAATTTTTAGTAAACTTTCGAAAAAAATTAAAATAAAAAAACATGCAACTTCTTCATTGAAAATTTTATTTATATTAGGATCATACTGACTGTCAATTTCTATAAGAATTCAAAACAAAAAAAATTTTTGTTACAAAAAGAACTCACTCACTGCCTTTGATAGGTGCAAAAAATAAATGGTGGGACTACCTCTTCTCGTAGACCGTCAAAAATTATATATTATTATTAATATTTACAAACCTTTATATTCAATACATGTTATTGATATTTTGATTGAAATTCTAAGGTAAAGTCGTTGTAAAACATAATGAACGTATGAAGTCGTATTGAAGTAATTGGTTTCATAAAATTCTGGCTAGATTCAGAAACTAGCTAGTTTTGTGAACATTTTATGTCCACATTACATTAATTAAAATACATGAAAACTTTATCGATTGTTTCTACAATGAAAAACTGAAGAACAAAAATGTAATGAAAACTTAGTTTTCATTGCGCTTTCAACTTATATGATATTAATCGAAAAACAATTAAAATTTCGTTATTGCAAATGAACTTTTTCATAATTATGGGGAAGCTTAGTGCCAGAGTCTTTAATGTATGCACTAATTACATGACCGTGTATCTTTTACCATCTCAATACCCTTCATTGAGTGATCCACGTGGTAAATTAGATGGAACAAAATCAATATATGTATAAATGAATATTAAAAGCAAACATTTGTACTTTAAATCACTACAAAGTATTATTTCTAATTTACTTGAAAACAAATGCATATAGACAATCATTCCCTAGATGATTACCGTCTGGCAAGTAGATTTTGTTTCGATATACTTGCTATCTCACACATGTAGCAGTATTTTTTAAGAAATTAGATAACGAATCAAGGTACGTCATTGCATCCTTTCTACTATATCTTACTATATATGTGGGGGAGTATTGTATATATACCATACCAAACATTCTATGCAACGAAATAACTATGCAACGAAACCATTCAGTTTGCATCTTACTTTTCTCGCTATAAAGTAATGTTGTCTTGTATTTTTTATTCTTGTGTATTTTATTTTCGTATTCTGTCTGTTTTCTATCTTTAAAATTTACTAATACAATAATTATTATCTCTTAAGAGTAAATAATTTGATAATATATAGATGATTCATATATTTATTACTAAATAAATATACTCGCCTCAAATTGAGATAAGACTAGCATATTATCTTGCATTGTTTAAACTTGAAATTTGTTGTTGTTATTATCTAGTTTTATCTACCGTTTCTAAAATTAATCGTTGAAATCAATCTATAGAACGGATAAGTTATGAATTGATTGGTGTTGTAATTCATTCCGATATTAGTGTAGTAATAGCCACACTAGAAAACGATTTCAAGTAATTTTGGACAAAGTTAAAATATCATATAGTTTGAATTTTCATATCTCTTAACGATAACGTAATAACGTTTCGTTAAGTATCAATATTATTCACTTATGTTTAATATGGATAACGGTTTATAGAATTTGAATTTCATGTTTTAATACTCCCACGATTGGCTGAGAATAGAAACATAATATTTTCAAATTCTTTCCACCGTTCATAGAAACATAAATTGGCAGTACATAGTCGGTGTGGTACTGATGTCGTATGTGTGTGATACCAGTAGTCCACACGACAAACTTAACCCAAAGGTTTTCTTATTACCATTAAAAATGGCTTAATCAATTGGGCTGAAAACGGCTTAACCGTTCTTAAATACTCGATTACGCGTCGAATAAGCCTAGTCACGTGTTGTGTTAATGTCGTAATTGGTTCGTGAGATAATCGAGGCGAAAGAATCCGAATGAACATACGAACATACGCACGAACGTACATACACACACACCCACACACAAACATTGCATTGAAAAGGTTTGATTCGGATTTTGCGGCCTTGAAACCGCGGAAATATGTAAAATTGAGTATTTTCAAAATTAATAAGTGGTTAATATTGATACTAAACGAAACATTATTACGTTAACGTTAAGAGATATGAACTAATTTGATATGAGTTATGAAAAGAGACATGAAAGAATTTGAAACTAGTTAGAAAGTTTAAAATTCGTTCATTTTGATGTAAGACAAAGCAATTAAACCATTTTCAGTTTTTTATTAATAAATGTAGAGCAAAGTCGTACTGTTACTGGCCTATTAGGTTACTTTGTCTTGTCATTTATGATTGATCATCTTGATTAGACACCATGGTGTTTAAATCACTATATTCTAGGAAAAGATAATTTTCATCGTATGCATGATAATAATGCACGTATAATATAGAAATGCCACTACTTATCCATATCCATAATAGAGATGTGATGGAACAGTTGTTACTAATTAAATGCAAATTTGATCACTTAATGGTCTGTCTGTACGGAGGTTTAACTGACTACATATATTATGTGAAACACACATTATTTCTGTTTGCATTTACTTAATACAAATCTTAATAGTTTAATAGTGCGTTCCATATAATATTTATTTACTCTATGCTTACTATTTTCTTATCACATTTATTTATTCTAAGCTTACTAATTTTACAGGGGTTTTTGTTGCTTTAATGTGATATTATAACCAGTAATATGTGGAATAAATCCTCTGAAAATTTGCTTGTCATCGTATAACCCAATATGACATTCTTAAGGAAAACTCAAGCTCTTAAAACAACAAAATATTTTATTGAAAAACACTTTTATTGAAAAAAGCAACTTCCCTTAAAATTGTTTTTAATCAAAGAGCATCTTTTACAAGTGAACTTTATATTTCATCATCATTATTATTATCGTTGCCATCACATTTACAATAAGCTCAAAAAAGGCATTGATTGTACCTATCCTTCACTGGAGGTATAGAAACATTCAACATCTTTGTTTTATAATTTTTATAATTAGATAAGATCTTGTTGTTTCTTTAATGAGAACTACAGGGTTCATTTTATAGTTCGAAAGATTAGAAGAATTGAAACTTTGTGGTAAAAGGTAATAGTGATTTGTTATTTATTTGTTTGCACTTATATTAACTTATCGTAAAAATTAGACATTTTTCTATTAAAAATAATTACAATCCAGACGAGTCTAAGGCGCAGGAAATCAAATATTTTGTTTACTATGAAGTTTATTGGCTGATTGTCCAGTTAAATAGGACACCCTGTCATAATAACATAAAAAATGATTATAAACGTTTACAGTTACAGCGGTATATCTACATTATCCTTAAAGTATTGAAGTTTATATTTTGATGTAAATAGTATCATGTTATTATACGTTAAGGTAAGTAAATTATAAAATTTTCGAAAAAGACCTTTTTTTTAGTAATCTTTTATACAGAAAAATAATTATATGTGTTGTGCATTGGTAACGATATTATGTTTTTACCATTTGTCGAAAGTAAGCTCTGTTTCCATGTATACGAAATATGTAAAATGCACATATTTATAAGTACAGGGTGTTTTATGTGTCTTGAGACTGGAATGTAATTTCGTAAGGGATGTTACGAAATAGTTTAAAATAAAAAGTAAGTTTAACGTAACATGCATGTATACGGTATTTACGCAGTCTTTTAAAAGCCAGGACTTGCTCATAAATGATGAAAAAATGTATTTGTTCATAACAAACCCTAAAATTAGTGTTCAAAATATTTTTTCGTAAAACGAGTACATTCAGAAGAAATATAAAACAAAATTTAACATTTTTTCTCAAATATTCGAATAGATTAGTAAAAAATTTGACTTAACAAGTAAAATATGATTGCAAGGAGCATCAGTTACTTCTCTAACAAAAATATAATGAATTTTGCTAAATAGTTTCTGCTAAATATGTCCGTTTTTCGATAAATTCTTGAAACAAAAATATTTGGCTTTGTTATCAAGAACTACATTTCAGTTTAAATTTTGCCTCTATCTCTTATCAGTAATGAGAAAAATCTGGTTTTCAAATGTTCAAGAGTAAGTGCTCAATACAAGCTTTACGTTCAAAACTTTTTTTTTGTAAAAACCTTCTTTTTATTACCCAACTTTGAAGGAGTGGTTATGTTTATTACCCAGCTGTCAAGGAGTGGTTTATGTTTATTACCCAACTGTCAAGGAGTGGTTATCTTGTATGTTTATGTATGTATGTATATTTTTTTGTAAATTTCTTGATTACTTCGTAACATCCAAGCGGCTCAATGAATTTCACCATTTCAAGTATCATTATATTTGTCTCAAAAACTTCAATGTTCCTAGATAGATGAAAAAACAAAACAAAATGACGGTTTTTTGCAGTGATTCATTAGTAAAAAAAAAAAAATTAACCAAACCTATCATGTAGGGTATCCAAATAAAAGAAATTAAAAGGGGATTAAATATACAAAAGTTATATGTTGAAATTTAATAAGGAATAAAAATTTTGGTTTAAAAGTTTTAAAATAGTATAATAATAAGAGAGAATTTTTTAATGCTGGACCACTAAAAAGTTTAAAAAAATTTAATAATTAAAATAATAAAAACCCGACAGCGTTAAATAAAATTTGAAAAGTAATAAAACAAGTTCAGTAGATTCATTAGTGACTTTAACAGTACCATTAAAATCTGAACCGACTCAAATCTTCCCAATAACTGGCTTTGTTTCTTTATTTCCATTTTTAACCCCTGAACTAAAAAAATGGAGTGTTATAAGTTTGACCGCTATGTGCGTGTGTGTGTCTGTCTGTGGAATCGTAGTGCCTAAACGGATTAACCGATTTCAATTTTTTTGGTTTTATTTGAAAGGAAATTAAATGGGGAGTGTTCTTAGCTATGTTTCAAGTTTGAGTTTAATATAATAGAGTGTGTTCTTAAATGTGTTTCAAGTGCGAGTTAAGGATTCTGTTCCCGAAAAATTTGTCGCGGTTTTTTTAAATATTGTAAATTTCACTTGTTTTATTTGATTACAGTCGGGTTTTTATTTTTCTAAATTATTTATTTTATTCTGAGTGACATTAAGACAGTCACAAATATAGAAGACTGTGGTCACATGTTATGTAGGACATCCTCTATATAGGTATATATTTATATCCTCGACAGTTTGTGTTACAATTCGAAAATTTAATAATGTATACTGCATTCGCATAAAGTACTTACTTACTATCGTCTTCCTGTTCGTTCGTACTAATTAATTATGCAATCATGTTCAACTACATAATTTATCACATACATTTTGAAGCGACAATAAATATTACTGTAAATGCATACATATATAACAAGTATAAGTAAGTAAGTAAGTAAGTAAGTATTAAATATAACTAACTACATTCAACAATCATTATAAAATCAATTAAAGGTTATGGTGCGATTAAGTTCATTAAGTTGACTTCATAATAATATTATTTGATAAAATAATAATCTTCATTGTGGTATATTATAGTTGAGGATTCGTCATACGTTCTATAATATTATAGGGTATGTTGTAGTACCAAAGATCCAATGTATTTTGATTCATACTTGGGAAATATTTCGATTAAAAATATATTTTTAGAACTACATTCCTTATCGCACAATATTTGTGGCTGTTTGGGAAAACTACATGAGACACCAAAAACCGACACTTAGGGTACCTTGGAAACTAAATCTTTTTTAATCCATTCAGGTGGCCGTGAATTTTGAGACAATGCAAAAAATTTTTTATAACTGTCAATTTGTATTTTTATTTCCAAATTTTATGTTTTATCATATCAAGTCAGAAGTTAAGCAGTACAGAAAAAATTTAAAGTAAGTATAATGCAATTTTTATGTTTTAATAAATATCCCAATCAAACCAAACGTAATGTACTCACATATTTGGTTTACTACCAAATCAGACGTATGTCTTTTTTAAACTACTATTACAATTAAATCATAACGTAAGAACTAAAAACAGCTATAAAATTAGGTTCTTTAAAGAATCAAACAAGTATTTGATTTCTAAAATCAATATCTTAAATTTTCAGACAAATATCTTGTAAATGAAAAAAGTAAGCGCTATATTTACAATGTAAAGAACGAAAAGATATGGTTAGCGTAAACTTCTAACGTTCAAAATAATGATTTTAGTGATTCGAATAATCGGTACTTAAAAAATTTTTGAGAATACTACACTTGCTGTGTTATTTTTGTACTCGTATGATAAAGTCAATTTTTTACTTGTACTAAACCTCTTGTGTAAGAGTTTTAAACAATTATAACACAATGAAGAATTATTATGCATTATTATACTAATTTATTCTGTAGTTTCTAGGCATAGATGGCTATCTTTGAGTCAGCTATACAATATAAAACCTAATATTAGAACTAGAACTAACGGCAAAAAACGTACAGAATCATTATCCATGAGCGTACTTGTTTTCACGTTTTCACGTAAAATATAAATAACATATTTTAGTATTTCCAAGTCAAATTTTTTTATATTAATCTTATATATGATTTCCCTAGCCTGTTTTATTCTGTCCATACAATATTATTCCTAATCCCATTATCAATTTCCATGATTTACCCCCATTTTCAAGTTTATCGTGCTAGCTACTGACATAAACTAGACATGGTCTACCAACGTGGCACTTAGGGAAAAAAAGGCTAAAAATAGTCTGAAAATTTAATTTTATTTATTCCGTAAAATTTATCTCATATCATATATATTTGTATGATTGTAGGTGGTACTAGGCGCTCAAAAAAAAGGATATCTGCAAGCGAAACTTGTAAGGTTTCAATGTTTCAGTCACTTACAGTAAATGATATTGTTCCTTCAAGTGCAATCGATGGGGCTTATTCTAAGTATATCAGGGAGCAACCATGGTACATTACGGTCTTGTTTTATGGATCACTCATATTGTACCATAGATCATAAATTTTATATTCCCGAAAAAATACAATAATTACCAGCAATATAAACAAAAACAACTTCCTGCTTTTTTTAACAAACGACTCTAGAAAACTTCTAAATGTAAATTTTAATCCCTAGTACTACACTCTTCCTTACTAGTTGAATAATTATATAATGAATTTATTTGTCAAGTTTATATCAAAAACCATTAGACCAAGAGAAATGAAATTTTGCATACAAGTAATACATCTAATATGTGTTCTTCTATCTAAGACTAAATCTAGTCTTATTTCTATACCAGAGGGCTCGACAATGTTACACAATTTGAGACAAAAAGCTATGTTTGAGACAAAAAGTTACTGTATGTCGTCTAAATTCATTAATATGATTCTATCCTACTTAAAATGTTGATGAACGGTAATATTGTAATGACATGTGAGTTCATAATACAACATATGCTTAAGTGAAAAATATTCCATCACTAAAATAGTAAGTTACATATATACTTCTTTTTTTTTTTACAGAATCGAAGCACAATTTTCTCTTTGTTCTGCTATTGATTAGAATAAAATTAACTGATTTTCTAGGCTTGGAGCAATGATTCCGTGTTTAATTCCTTCCCAATTCATCAAACTAACAAAAATCAATTCACCCATACATCCATACAAACACTTATGGTACATATACGTTAATTTATGATATATGTACAGTGCTCGTGCCAAATCTAGTAGAAAACTATTGAAAATTGTTAGGTTTAATGTTCCAATAAGTTCTCGGGTTATTCACTTCAAGCATATTTATCGTTATTTTACTTTTTCGTGCATATTTTAATATCTTAAAATTGAGACTTGAAATATTTCCCCGAGCTATCTTCTTACGAATATGTACAACGACAATCGCTGAGAAAATTTGTTTTTCATCAAAGTTTTACTGAGCTCTGATCATACTTGCAAGACAGGTATGTTTTCTCTTTTACAAAATACTGTTATTTGTCAAAATTGTATCAAAAGAAATATATAAAGTTCCTGATCTTGGTTAGTCTACCCGCGAGTGAAACTAAAGCCATTTAGTTTGTTGAATCTCTTTGACTCAATTATAATCTACTATTTGCCACACACAAAAATGTTAAATGAAAGAATTTTTCCAAACAATATTAAATTATGTCTTGAAATTCACACAGACAAGCACAGTATTTCTTCGAAAGTCACAAGGCAGGTACAGTTTTTGCACTCATGAATGACATGTAATAGCTAGTTTTTAGATAAGAGTAAGTGAAAAAAACGAATGTATAGATAGGAAGAAAATAAATTTGTCAACTAAACAAAAACATTTATTTTTCTCAAGTTTTCTAAAAATAACAACACAACTAAATACGAATCTGGTGTGAAAGTACATGGACCTCTGTCTAAAGACTAAAATATTAATCATTTCCTAGAATATCTATTTTAGATAATCCAATAAAGGGTTTTGACTTCTTCTTTTAAGTGCCAATCTGGGATAATAACTTACCCTTAACGTAAGAAGTTTAACGAGTTTACTTTATCAATACTTATCTTTTTCAGTTGTTATTTTTAAATAATATTTCAATAAAATAGAAAATTAGTTTAATAAACGACGTTTTTTGGCAATGTCAGGTTAAGTAATACTCTTGGCTGTAAAAAGTAACATTTTTTTTGTTTTTCGGAAAGTCAGTGACCTTGATAGCTTTATTCTAAATGGATATTTCGACAACAAATAAATAAATGGGAAGTTTATGTTGATTTTAAATTGGTATAAATCGGTAAAAAATTGACTGAATTTGATCATCCGGTTATCATTCGGCGTGTTTTTTTATTTTGTTATAAGCAAAAACTAATATTTCTTACTCCTATCGGAAAAATGGCGAAAACCAGACGCCATATAGTGAAAAAAAAATCAAATATAGGCTGAAAATGAAAATCGATTAATTATGGTAAGTGGGGTAGAATAGATATTTGATAACCCCATCTAAAAAGTATATAATAATATAATTAATTTTAAGAATTAAAAAACCCGACTGCGTTAAAAATAAACTGAAAAGAAAAAACGAGCCCTGCAGTTACATAGGGACTTTAAAAGTCGGGATCCATTAGTGGGCAGATTTGAGCCGGTTTAGATTTTAATGGGTCCCAACTGTTAAGGTCACTGTGTAAACTATTTGCTTTTTATTTAACGCATTTGGGCTTTTTTTTTAAATTTTTGTGTGTGTGTGTGTTGTGTTGTTAATAATTTTCTTTCAGTAATAGAAAATCATATAAATACAAAAATTTAAAATCTCGATTTCCATAAATTTGACACTCAAACTGTTTAAAATTCAACTTTCTTAGGAATATAAATTTATAAATCCTTAAAAAATCATACAAAAAGTATCATGGTAATTTTGCTTCATCATGAGCTCACGGTCTATAACTGTGTATCCACCATTTTATATTTTATCATATGATGCATGTTAGGTTAGGTTAGGTTAAGTTATATTGCCTGTCCACGAAGGACACACTTAGGCTATAGAGCCCATTGTGATACCATGTATGTGTTTTATCACTTTTCAGCTGATAATTTCAAATCATCTAGATCTCCTCAATATCAGAGGCTGAGTGCACCTCCTTCACGCATATACCATGCACTACACCAGCCTATCACAACTATTATGAAATTAATTTTGTTGCGACGGCGGGAATCGAACCCGCTACCCTAAGTATACCGAAGACGGAATTGCTTACGCCTTAAAAAAACTAATCTAATAGGGTGACTATGACATAGTTTTCGATAAATTTCAATTGTTACTATCGACACAACGTTTAGTTAACCCTCGTTTCGTGACCTAAATAAACTTTAATTTGTATATGGACGTGAAAATAACAAACTATACATTTATTTATTATTGTATATATTGTGTATACTTTCCTTTATGCAGTGTTAAGTTTTACAATTATCAATGTGACAAATCGTTAACCCGACAGTGACAGATAAACATCTCACTTTAATAATAACAATAACGTCAAGATTGTAGAGACATTGTAACATGTTTAAAATAAACATTCATACCACATATTTTTATTACAATTTTTCAAATGGGTTCAAGTGAAAAAAAAAAATATTCGGCGCAATATTTTCATTTAGTTATATTTTCTCAAATCAATCAAATAAAATAGATTTTGTGATACATTTAATATTATCGTCAGATTGTCAATGATAAGATTGTGCTAATATTATTGAATATATGAAACAACAATTGAGTACGACCGTGAATTTTTCGGACTTTTTACTTTCCTTCTTACTTAAAATGGTAAAAGAAGGCAGAAAATATTTTCTAGGTACAGCAAGTAAAACATTTTTAATTAAAGGAGACGGTTTTATTTACCAATGTATTTTTCATATTTGTTAAAATATGGTTGGATACCTATCTCAAAGCAGTTTCAAAAAACTATTTGTATGACTGTATTAGATCAATGTTTTCATTATCTTTTTTTTCAGAAAAGATCAAAGTAATAATTTTGCTAAAATTTCGAAATTTATAAGCTAATACTTCTAGTTACATTTTTTTAACATTTAAGGATTAAAAAAAAATAAAAACAAACAATTGGCTGAGTTAATTGTTGAAATACCTGTCCAAAAAGTTTTGAATGCCAGTGCTTGCATTATTTTTTTATAAATTAGAAAAGTTTAAAAAACCGACACAATTTATTTGGTTTTCGAAATTGTTTCCTATAATTTTTTTCGTTTATCAAGAATATTTTACAAGACCACTTGTTAAAGGTAATAGGTTGGCTGATAAGTCCCCGGTCTGACACATAGATGGCGTCGCTAGTATTAAATGCATATTATTTTTATATAGTACCAACCTTCAAATGATTCGTGTCAAAATTTGACGTCTGTAAGTCAATTAGTTTGTGAGATAGAGCGTCTTTTGTGAAGCAACTTTTGTTATTGTGAAAAAAATGGAAAAAAAGGAATTTCGTGTTTTGATAAAATACTGTTTTCTGAAGGGAAAAAATACAGTGGAAGCAAAAACTTGGCTTGATAATGAGTTTCCGGACTCTGTATTTTTTCCCTTCAGAAAACAGTATTTTATCAAAACACGAAATTCCATTTTTTCCATTTTTTTCACAATAACAAAAGTTGCTTCACAAAAGACGCTCTATCTCACAAACTAATTGACTTACAGACGTCAAATTTTGACACGAATCATTTGAAGGTTGGTACTATATAAAAATAATATGCATTTAATACTAGCGACGCCATCTATGTGTCAGACCGGGGACTTATCAGCCTGTTACCAGAAAATTTTCAACTGCCTTTTTTGATAGTTTTGGAGTGAAGGAGTTGCGTCCTACAGAAGAAAGGCCTTGAAATGTGTTACTCATTTACGAACTCAACTCCACTTTTTACGTCATGTTCACGGTAAAAAAGCTTGTTATTTCATTTCGTGATTTAGTTATCGTAACGTCAGACGGACAAGCGAAAGTGGCCTCTTTAGGTAATTTTATGAATATCTATACCAAAATTTGTTCATAGCATCAATATTTTAAGCTTTACAAACTTGAAGCTAAACTTAGCAAACATCGATATATATTACATATATGCAAGGTATAAAATGCATTTTTGTAGAAAATTTATACTAGGCTCTTTTGAAGCTATTGGCAACGAATTTCGGACTTTAAAAACTTTATAATCGAAAATCCTGGTTTCTTTACTGACTTTGACAGAGAATCGAAGATATTTCTGTCTGTGTACTTTTTTTAGTGTATTTCTGCAAACTTTTTCTTGTATATCATTTTTTTATTTATGTATATAATATTAATAAAATATCTTTGTTAATGAATTAATGGCTTATAATAAACAATTTTATCGACTTGTAAAGTTTGTTATTAACTTGATTCATTTTTTTTTTTTATATTATCATCATCGTAGTAAAACCCGTATATGTTTCAATAAAGATTACTTTCTATTCATCAGTTTTTTTAATAAAGAGGTAATTCATTTAATAAAAAAATTTATTTAAAAAAATTAAGCCAACAAAAATTCATTTTCTTTAACTTGATTTTGCTACATTCACGCAATTTCGATCGTTGTATACATGAATAATCAAATTCTGAACAAAACATAAAATTACTAAGAATAGGCTTGAAGCTAACAGCCTCCAAATGAAGTGAATCTTTAAGATCGATTTCCGACAAGTTTGAACACAATAATTGGATACAGAAAAGGGTGCATAGTTAATTCGTTCCTGCAAATATACAAAATAATAAGTTGAATATTCGCGTTATTAGAAAATAAATATGGATCTTAATTCCGTAGACGTCAGAGCATTGTAGCTGTTCTTAAACAGCTCCAAATAGTTCATGGAGTAGAGGTTGGGTATGGACCAACCCTTTTTGGTATCACAACATACCCTATGGTCTAAATGTGTCCCACCCCAGGACAGCCACTATAACGTAGCCTACCCTAGAAAATAAAGGCCTAGAAAGATGAAAATAAAGGTTAAAAACAACAATTTTTCGCAAATAAAAAAGGACAAAGTTACAGACAAAGTTGATTCTTATAAATTTTTTTTATTTAATCAACCTTTATACTCCAAGTTTAGATTCGAAAGTTGTTTAATAAGTACTATGTGAATTTCGTACTCATTAAGGTTGTTGACTGCATTCAGGCTAGGTAATTTGAAAAAATCGTAACGCATTTTTCTTAAAATCGAATATTACCTTTTTAATTTTCCAATAATTTTTATTTCTAAAACTAAGCGCCTAGAGAAAAAATCACAATAGAACTTTTTTGCTTAAAACTGATAAAAAATTTGGTAGGTACTTTGCCCATCATCAGTTCCGAAGCAATAACTCCACTTCCTCCGGCAATTCGCTAAAAAGCGTCTTCCCCCACTTTATGTATTAAATAATGCGAGGAAGTTTTCCAAATTTTCAATAGCTTAATATCTATCTAGTTTTTGCGAGGTTATAATGGTAATTTCTGTAGGGTGGGTGACTTGGTGGTGTATTAAGAAGTAAATATATGATTTCTGTATTTTTGGAGAACATTGTACAGAGGATACTTACGCTTTTCATAGTATAATATACGATACTGTCTATTCATATTGATCGGGTTTACAACATGTGCAATGTTTTCCAATCTACTTGTTCTCGTTTGATTGCATGTATCTGCCTATCGCTCGCTAAATATAATATTGTTATTGTTATATTAATTATTTTATTATGTTCTGAATAATATGTAAATTATGTAAAATATTTTAATACCATCGACATAGAAAATTGATCGATTGCAGTGTGTACCAATAACAATTGGTTAATTTTATATTTTTAATAAAATACTATATTGATAAGTACAACACAAATTCTAATTAGCTTTTATTGAAAAATTTTTAAGTAAACAGTTATATCTTTATATAAAAGTGTTGGGAAATAATAAATTTTAAAATTTACCCGTAGATAAATTAAAATCTTTTCCATTTAAGTATCTGTTTTCCTAAGCAACCATGGCAGTTTTTTTGCGTTAAAAAAGTATTCTTGAAGTGTTCAAACTCAATAAAATTTTTAATTTTTCTGAGTAAAGAGGGTACTAGTTAACACAATTACAATATGCTGTGTATAAACAAAATTTAATAAACTGAGTGAAAATATCAATTTATTTAAAATTTCCGTATCTTCTGCGTTACGAATGTTGTGGTGTAGACAAATCATGGTTCAGTAAATTTTATTATCAAATAACATAATGAAATCGTAAAGTAAATCATTATGGAAAAACATAAAACGACATTCAGCATATTGGTTTCGAAAATTAGATGAACCTCTGAATATAACACGATCAGGAAGTAGTTAAAAATAAACACAAAATGGATATTTTTTTTGGGCATAGCCCTAGAAACTGTTCAAGAATTAACATACAAAAACAAATATTTATCGATATTTTCATTGTGGTTATGATATTAGACTTTAAGACTACCTTATAGCTTGGATTAAAAAGTGAATTCTACATTACACGAAAAAAAGCACTTGACAAGTTTTACGTAGTAGCAGTCTATTTTAAGTCAAACTATTTTTAATTAGCTAGTGCATTAAAAAATAAAATGTAGAGTAATTTGCAACTATAAATTGAGCAACATTTAAATAAGATACCATTAATTAATTATTCAAATTTTTGAACAATTATTTCATGCAATTTTCTGTGATTTATAAAATACCATAGCCTAGGCCACATGTTTAGATGAAATCTGCTTTTCTTCTGATTATTAACTGAATGATTTGATTTGATTTTTTTACGTTAAACGACAAATAGTTGGTTAAGAAAGACGATGTGAGCCATTTAAATTACGTAGTAGGTACATGGTAAGTAGCCCGATCTGAGCAATCATTTTGAATAAAATCTTCAAAAGGACACAAGGCTTTCAATATGACACTTGAAAACACTTTTAAATTAAAAATGTTCTCTATTTCATACATAACTTGTTCAATTTATAATAAACAAGTTCGGGATCCTTGAATGGAAAATATGTTATTATGTAACAGAAAACCATAACTGATCATACCGACCCTGTGACCAGTATCACAAAATAATGGGAATAAAATTTAAGTCGAGAAATTTTAAAGTAAACATAAAAAAGAAAGTTAAAAATGGATTTTTTTTTAATATTAAGCTTTTATTAATTACTGAATAGAAGATTTCCAAAGATATAAAATATGATTAGAAATTAAAAAAAGAAGAAGTTTTTTGTTAATTTTATATCCCAGTTTTTTTAGTTGTAAGTTAAAAAATAATTATTAGATTATAATTAGAGATCATGATAAAAAATAAATAAAAAACTACATTAGATAAATAATAAATTATAGTGGTAATGAAATTTAAACAGAGCATTTTGTTCAACCGTAAATAAATACTAAATTAAATAATTTTCGATTTTTTCCTCCGAAATAGAATTCCGTATATACTAGAGTTCTCATTTATTATCTTTGGTAATACTTATTACAGTTGTTTCCAGCTTATTCTGAAATCAATTTATTTTTAGTTTCAAATTTTCCGAAATATCGAAAGTCAATTTTTGTTCCTACAGATACATTATTTTTAATTCTAGATTGATTTGCAGAAAATTGAACACAATCTGATTATTAGAGAAAATTTCGAACCAATTTGAAACTATTAATGAAATTCATTTTCTAAAGGCGTAAAAAAGTAGCCTTACTTAATAGTAAATTCTAGTTGAAAGTGCTCTGAATTTAAATCTGATAGTCATAGAAAAGAAAATATTATATCGATATGATGATAAACGATTTTATACCATTTGAATAATTAATATGGCCCAAAATATTTTATCATAAATCCATGGACACATGTGTGTTAACAATTGGTAGTTTGCTGCAAGTAGTAAATTTATTGTATGTTTGGATTTGTGCGGTTAGAAATGAATAATGATTGGATGATAATAACATAATAAAATGCACGTAAATCGAAATTGATAAATGAAAATAAACAAACAGCTTCCGAACTAGTAGATGTCATATAAATTTTTTTTATATCATTAACACGCTATATATCGTACATATATAAAAGATACGAGAGATGTTCCGTGGCCGCTGTCGTAAAATAATTGTAAATATGGATGTTAACCCATTGCTGTATTTTGATCGAGGACTTATGTAGACCCACTAAGGGATTTCGCTCGTTGAGGGAATCTACACCCGACTTTCAGATTCAGAACACACGATTTATACATCAGCTCTTATTTTTGAATATTCATTAATAGTAGACAAATTATTGAAAAGAGGTTTATGAAGTTATGACTCTACCAAAATTTGGCTTCTATGATGACCAATACTTCTTTTCGGTACTAGAACTTTTAAAAACTATTTACACAGTGCATATTCGAAGGTTACATCAATTAGGCTACTTATTCTAAATAACACAACATTACAAAAGGTTCAAATAAAAAAAGCCATTAAAACGGTCGCTGTCAGAGTATCGAAATTTAGGTCGAATCCATTGGCCTTTCGAAAAATGTTTCGAGAAAAATTTTTTAATAACTGTGAGACTTTTGTTTGTTTAAGTTTGTCTCTATCTGTTACAGGACTGTTAAAGAGGGAGAGGTACTAAATTTTCCGAAAATTGTTAGAGAAAAAAAGTTTCATAAAAATAAACAACTTTGATACAAACCAAATGT